>NW_011484304.1:1743614-1744169 GCF_000754665.1 Bison bison bison | reverse complement strand
ACTGCAGCCTACCAGGCTCCTCCATCCATGGGATTTTCTAGGCAAGCGTACTGGAGTGGGGTGCCATTGTGACCCAAGTGCAATGAAAATACATAATTTTGCAAATTTCACAAAAACATACTGCCTTAATCAGTCTATTCAGGTCACTGAAACAAAATGCCATATACTGGGTAGCCTGGAAACAGCAAATATTTCTTTCTCAGAGTTCTGGAGTTTGGGAAGTTCAAGATCAAGGCGCCAGCAGATTAATGTCTGGTGAGGGCCACTTCCTAGTTCATGAACAGCTGTCTTCTAGTGTAACCTTTTCATTCCAATCCCAAAGAAAGGCAATGCCAAAGAATGTTCAAACTACTGCACAATTGCACTCATCTCAAACACCAGTAAAGTAATGCTCAAAATTCTCCAAGCCAGGCTTCAGCAATACGTGAACCATGAACTTCCAGATGTTCAAGCTGGTTTTAGAAAAGGCAGAGGAACCAGAGATCAAATTGCCAACATCTGCTGGATCATGGAAAAAGGAAGAGAGTTCCAGAAAAACATCTATTTCTGCTTCAT
>NW_011484304.1:1742852-1743514 GCF_000754665.1 Bison bison bison | reverse complement strand
TCTTGATGAAAGTGAAAGAGGAGAGTGAAAAAGTTGGCTTAAAGCTCAACATTCAGAAAACGAAGATCATGGCATCTGGTCCCATCACTTCATGGGAAATAGATGGGAAACAGTGGAAACAGTGTCAGACTTTATTTTTTTGGGGTCCCAAATCACTGCAGATGGTGATTGCAGCCATGAAATTAAAAGACGCTTACTCCTTGGAAGGAAAGTTAAGACCAACCTAGACAGCTTATTAAAAAGCAGAGATATTACTTTGCCAACAAAGGTCCATCTAGTCAAGGCTATGATTTTTCCAGTAATGATGTATGGATGTGAGAGTTGGACTGTGAAGAAAGCTGAGTGCCTAAGAATTGATGCTTTTGAGCTGTGGTGTGGGAGAAGACTCTTGAGATTCCCTGGACTGCAAGGAGATCCAACCAGTCCATTCTAGAGGAGATCAGTCTGGGTGTTCATTGGAAGGACTGATGCTAAAGCTGAAACTCCAATACTCTGGCCACCTCATGCGAAGAGTTGACTCATTGGAAAAGACCCTGATGCTAGGAGGGATTGGGGGCAGGAGGAGAAGGGGACGACAGAGGATGAGATGGCTGGATGGCATCACCGACTGAATGGACATGAGTTTGGGTGGACTCTGGGAGTTGGTGATGGACAGGGAGGCC
>NW_011484304.1:1742358-1742752 GCF_000754665.1 Bison bison bison | reverse complement strand
CAGATGTTCAAGCTGGTTTTAGAAAAGGCAGAGGAACCAGAGATCAAATTGCCAACATCTGCTGGATCATGGAAAAAGGAAGAGAGTTCCAGAAAAACATCTATTTCTGCTTCATTGACTATACCAAAGCCTTTGACTGTGTGGATCACAATAAACTGTGGAAAATTCTGAAAGAGATGGGAATACCAGACCACCTGACCTGCCTCTTGAGAAACCTATATGCAGGTCAGGAAGCAACAGTTAGAACTGGACATGGAACAACAGACTGCTTCCAAATAGGAAAAGGACTCCGTCAAGGCTGTATATTGTCACCCTGCTTATTTAACTTCTATGCAGAGTACATCATGAGAAAAGCTGGGCTGGAAGAAGCACAAGTTGGAATCAAGATTGCCAG
>NW_011484304.1:1730819-1742258 GCF_000754665.1 Bison bison bison | reverse complement strand
GGATATCAGTCTGGGTGTTCATTGGAAGGACTGATGCTAAAGCTGAAACTCCAATACTCTGGCCACCTCATGCGAAGAGTTGACTCATTGGAAAAGACCCTGATGCTAGGAGGGATTGGGGGCAGGAGGAGAAGGGGACGACAGAGGATGAGATGGCTGGATGGCATCACCGACTCAATGGACATGAGTTTGGGTGGACTCTGGGAGTTGGTGATGGACAGGGAGGCCTGGCGTGCTGCAATTCATGGGGTGGCAAAGAGCCGGACACAACTGACCGACTGAACTGAACTGAACATGATGGGAGATTTCTCATACCTCTGTTATAAAGACACGAATCCCATTCATGACCTAATCACCTCCCAAATGTCTCATGTACTAACACCATCTCTTGGGGGTTAGGATTTCCACATATGGATTTGGAGGGGACACAATCGCTATACAACAGGTGATCACGTGAACCCACTGTTAAGCCCTTCTCTGGGCTGCAGAAGGGGTTTGTGCAAGTGAGCAGTGCTAAAAATCAAGCTTCATGAACTTCATGGTAAGCCCAAACCTCCTTGAGCTCCCCCAGCACAGACACCATCCTCAGAGTTTCATGCCAGGGAGCATGACTCCTTGAAGGAGCTACTTCTGTAATATATCCTGGGAACTGTGACAAGGGAGGGTCTGTAGTTTTCCTTCCCTTTATACTTTGTATCAAGGAGAATCTGACATAGCCTTGTCCCATCCTCTCTCTGTTTCTCTTTCTTTCCTCTTCTAGCCTCTGATCTTGTTACTGATTCTTCCTTTTGGCTTCTCCTTGCCTTCCTGACTTGACTGCATAAACCACAGACTTCCTAGAGAAAGCCTGCCCCAGCCCCAGGGGTCCTTCCTGTAAAGCCTTCTCCCAGGGACTTTAGGAAGTTCTTTCTAGATAAGATGCTAATAAAGGCTTATATGCATATGAGAAAATACTCAAACTCATTGCTAATGATGAAAATGCAGATTGAAAATCACAGTAAAGGACTTCTCCAGCAGTCTAATGGTTAAGACTCTGCACTTCCAATGCAGGGATGTGGGTTCATTCCCTGGTTGGAGAAATGAGATCCCCCATGCCACGCAGCTTGGGCAAAAAAAAAAAAAAAAATTAAAAATAAGAAAATGCAGATTGAAAATAACAGTGAGACACTATCTTGGTCTTATAATACTGGCAAAACCCTAAAATCTATCATTTCAACAATCCACACAGTTGCTGGCAAATAGGCAATCACCATGCAACATAGCTGTGAAAGTGAAAGTGAAAGTGAAGTCGCTCAGTCGTGTCCAACTCTTTGTAACCCCATGGACTGTAGCCTACCAGGCTCCTCAGTCCATGGAATATTCCAGGCAAGAGTACTGGAGTGGGTTCCTATTTCCTTCTCCAGGGGTCTTCCCAACCCAGGGATCAAACCCGGGTCTCCCGCATTGTAGGCAGACACTTGACTGTCTGAGCCATGGAGGCCTTTATTGGGCTGTCAAAATTTATAATGTGTCTACCTACTCCCCTATGTATGTTTCAAAGAGTCTGTTTTACAGAAATAATCTCATTTGCTCAAAGATATATTACAGGGACTATTTTTTTGTTCCCTGTGCTATACAGTAGGTTTTTATCTATTTTATATATTGATAGTGTGTGAATAGATGTATTTTAAGGTCTTCTTAATTGCAACATTAAAACAATGAAAAACCGGAAAGTGAAAGTATTAGTCACTTAGTATGTCTGACTCTTTGGGACCCCATGAACTGTAACCTGCCAGGCTAGTCTGCCCACAGGATTCTCTTGGCAAGAATGCTACAGTGGGTTGCTATTCCCTTCTCCAGGGAATCTTCCCAACCCATGGATCAAACCTGGATCTCCTGAATTGCAGGCAGATTCTTTACTGTCTGAGCTACCAGGGAAGCCCCAATGAAAAAGTTGAGGGAACATAAAAGTCCATGAATGGGAAACATGTTAAATAAATTATGATTCATTCATACTGTGAAATCATCTGCAACTGTCTGTTTTTTAATGATTGTTCTGTCATAGAAGTATTCCCAGGACATATTAAAACGTGAGGGAATCAGGTCAAAACACCATGCGTGTGGTATGGGCACATTTCTCATGGACTGAAAAATTGGACAAATGAAATAATCTCTTGGGACCTCAGTCTCCTCATCTGAAGAGAATCTTTCCATTTCCCAGATGTTAGCAAATTAAAAGGGACAATGGGTGTAGAAGAAGCCTATAAACTGTAAAGTTCTATGTAATTCACCAATTGAAATTTATCGACTTAAAAGGGAATATCGCTCAAGGGCACGAATCCTCATTTTACTATAGGATGTCTTTTAATCCCCAAAGTCTTCGATAGTTTATTAAAAACATCTTAAGAAATAAATTGTTTTGCTTTCAGCAGTAGCTGACTGTCACATAGTGTAAGTAGATTGGAGCATACCTAGCAAACTGCTTGGTGCATAGTAGGCATTTAAAAAATAGTTGTGGAATGAATGATTAAACCATTGAACGGAAGTAGGAACGTCAGGGTGAACTGGGTTAAACCAAAAGATAGTGCTGGTCTTGGAGGCCAGAATCACTCATGAATGACTCTAGAACCAGAGATGAAGTTCACCTTGATGGAGCATTCCCCCATTATTTACGAGATCATCAGGGTGAAATATTAACTGAAAAGAACAGAATGCCAACATAGAATGTACACTATGACTACAACTATAAGGAAATGAAATATTTCTAGAGATCAGTCCTGGGAGGCAAACACCAAATTGGAAACAGTTGGTTTGCTTAGTGTAGTGATATTGTGGGTAAATTTTCTTTTTAATTCTAGGAGTTTTAATGTTTCAGGCAATCCACACTTCACTTAAGTGGATTTAGAAAAAGAATAGGTACTCATTGAAGAAAATTAGGAAATTTGAGAAAAACTGAAAGGGGAAAAGAACTTTATTCCCAGAACCATTACTAAACAATACTTGTTATTAATATGTTGTGTCTTTCACTGAAGTCTTGCTACTACATTTTTTCCTTATGTTTTGGAGACAGATATTTAACATATGTGAGTGTTCTATGTGCCATTCTCCTCACTCTGCAATAAAATGTTGATGAGCCTGTGTTTTTGGTGAAGGGATTGTATTCAGAGTTTCTGAATTCTTGTTTGGTCACTTACCAGCTCTCCTACTTGCTGGGCAACATTCTGACTCCAACCAAGTTTCAGGTTCTGCATTTGTAACATGAGGATATTCTCAGTACATGCTTCCTAAGTGAATTATATCCTGGAAACTTGTTCACCTCAGTTTCAGGCAGATATTACACACTCTGGAAAGAGTAATTCTGGAAGAAAAGAATAAAGGAACCAAGTAGGGAAACTTGACCTTGTCTAGGAGACCAGGGAGGGCTTCCCAGAAGAAGTGGCATTTCACCCTGGTATCTGAAGACAGAGCAGAAATTTACCATCAATGAGAAACAGGTTAGATAGAGTATGGTTCATCTGTACTGTGAAATATCACTGGGAACTCAGAGGTGGAGAATGAATTTCAGAAACACCTGCAACATCCTTTTTGGGCCCAGGGTCACTGGCACTGAAGAAGGGAAGGCAGAGGGGAGGGATCAGGCCAGATGACAGACCCAAAGTCACAGGGGGATTCAGAGGAGGAAGGGACCCAAAAAGAGGTCAGTGAGAAAGAGAATCAGGAAGCAACGTGTTCTGTGACCCACAGAGGTCTCAGGTAATCACCAGGGCAGATGGTGCAGGGCCCCAGATCCCTGGTGGAGAGGTGGAGCTTGATCCTAGAGAACAATGGGGAACCATCAAAAGGTTTTAAGAAAAGGAACCCTGGTCAGATTTGTGTATTTAGAAGAGCATGCTACCTGCCTTGTGGGGCATGGCTCAGCAGGGGAGTGGGGAGCAGGGGTGGGAGTGACGAGTGGGCAGAGTGGGAATGAGGAGCCTTCTAAGAAGTCATCCTTCTCCTGGCAAGAAATGCTGTAGCTTGAGCTAGTTGGTTCTTCAGTCATGAATTTCCCCTTCATAAGTAAACACATTTTGCTGCATACTTAGTCACTCAGTTGTGTCCTACTGTTTGTGACTATGGCCTGCCAGGCTCCTCTGTCCATGAAATTCTCCAGGTAAGAATACAGGAGTGGGTTGCCATTTCCCTCCTTTAGGGAATCTTCCCACCCAGGGATCAAACCTGCTGTGTCACTTGCATTGCAGGCAGATTCTTTACCTGCTGAGCCATTGAGGAAGCCTGCATAAACAAACACCAGAACTCATATTATTACTAGTCGTTGCCCAGCTCTTTGCTTCCAATGCATTTAAAGATGCACCTTGCTCAGCCTACTTTGGGTTTCCCAGATGGCACTAGTGGTAAAGAACCCTCCTGCCAATGTAGGAGATGCAGGAGATGCAGATTTGATCCCTGGGTCAGGAAGATCCCCTGGAGGAGGGCATGGCAACCCATTCCAGAATTCTTGCCTGGGGAATCCCCATGGACAGAGGGGCCTGGCAGGCTAAAGTCCATAGAGTCACAAAGGGTCAGACACGACTGAAGTGACTTAGCATGCACAGATGCAGCCTACCTTAGAATCTGCAGGTGTCCAATAAGTTGGGTTGAGAGGGTCAGGAGGAGTATTTCTGCTGAGTCTGAGAAATGTACAGAGTGCTGCCATGGATAGAAGAGAAGGCTGACCTGCAAGCCTGCAGCAAGCACCCTGGGTTTATATTCCAGACCACCAGCCACTGTAATTATACATTAGTGGGCCTCAGAACGGCACAGCGTAGGTGCTTGCAGCCAGGGTCCCTGTTATAAAGACCCTGGTTGTGGTTGGTTATTAACTATACTGTACGAAGCCTCATAAACACCTTTTTACACATACAGTGCACCTTTCAATACAACAATCAAATGCTTTTCAACAAATTACAGTCTCCTAGAAAAGGGACCCCTTGATTGCTTCCCAGAAAGAGGTGGAAGGAAACTTTAGACAGAACTCACTCGAAGCCTGATGTTTAGAGCCGTGTTTGCTTTGGGGTGGAAATGCTAGCCTGGAGTTCAGACCCCAAGTGACTCTGGGGAAATCAGTGCCGATGAATCCAAACCTGGCTAGAGAAGAAAGCAAGACCACCAAAATAATCGAACCAATCTACTTTACAGATGAGCTGAATGAGCTCAGGATCTAGAAAAATGGTATAGACGATCTTATTTGTGAAACAGAAATAGAGACACAGATGTAGAGATAAGTGTGTGGATACCAAGGAGGGAAAGAGGGGTGGAATGAACTGGGAGATTGGGATTGACGTGCAAACACTATTGATACTATCTACAAAATAGATACTAATGAGAACCGACTCTATGAGGATAAGTTTGAGCAAACTCAGAGAAAGTGAAAGACAGGGAAGCCTGGGGTGCTACATACAGTCCATGGGGTCACAAGGAGTCGGACACAACTCAGCGACTGAATAGCAACAACAATGAGAACCTACTCTATAGCTCAGGGAACTCTACTTAGTGCTCTGCGGTGACCTATATGGGAAGAAAATTCAAAAAAAGAGGACTGATTTACGTATAACTGATCCACTTTGCTGTACAGTAGATGCTAACACAATATTGTAAAGCAAATATCCTCCAATTAAAATTAATTAAAAAAATACTTAAGAAAAGAGCAACCACTGTCTGAAGCCTCTTGGGAACTCAAAGATGGACCTTTTGAGTCAAATTCACTGAAAAGTGAATTTCGGAACCAGTTGCCAGCATCATCCTTGGGCAGAGCTTACTGATCAACATGCTAAGTACAGAGTTTATACACACAATGTTGAATCCTTACTCCCAACACTTTCTTTGCATAATTCTTTCTCTTATGTCCGCAGTTAAGCAAATCATTTCACTGTTATAAAGATAGATTTTTTGATTTCATAGATCAGTAAAAGGTACAGACCTAAGGTTGCAAACTTTTTATTTTGCCAGATAAGAACACTGGAAAAAAACAAACTGATAAGATGATGATCCAAGAATGTGTGTGATTTGCAATTACCAGCATTCCTACAAGGGGAAAACACTACTATCACTAGAAAAGGAGACAATAAAGTGGGGAGAGAGGAGAAAATATCAAAATTATATGGGCAGTTACCTGGCCTGGGTGGGGGTTGTAGTTTGGCTGCAGAGGGGAACAGGGAACTTTTCTGGGGAGATGGGCATATCCCATCTCTATTTTGATTGAGACAGTGGTTATATGAGTGTATCCATTTAACAAATCATTGCTGTTTGTTAGAAGATGTTCCTCCTGATACAAAAATTAAGCAAGATATAAGTAATAAAAAAAAACCCATATCCTGATCAGGCAAATCTTTCTTGGATCCAGACTTGTGTCCAAGTTTGTAGCTGGATTGAGGGACACAAGAGGGAAAGAGACAAGGGTTGGTCCCTCGTGTAGCTTCCCTGTATCCTTCCAACCCACGTCACTCAAGAGAACACTGTGTCAGAGTATATTTCTACTCAGTGTCTCAGACGAAACTCAACTAGGGGCAAAGCCAAGGAATCCCTGTTCTTTACTTCGGCTAAGGACTTGAGAAAGTGGTACAACCGATCTTGGCTTCAGAGTCCTCATATGACCATTGAGAAAGTCATCACCCTCTAGGCGTAAATGTTCTAGGGAACTCCCTAGAACATGTCTTGAGATTTCAGGCTCTGACAAGGTCAAGGGAGCTAAGCAAAGCCACTGAGGCTGGTTTCCTTGGTTCCAGCCTTTCCTTGTTTGCTTATAAAATACAAAGCTTAAAGGGAAGTGACTAAATGCAGGCTTAGGCAGCAGAAAGACCTGAATATGAATCAAGCTCTGACACTTATGAGCTGTGTGACATGGGGCAAGGAACTTCACCCTGATGAGCCTCCCTTTCCTGTGCTGTAAAATTACTGATCACGATAGTGACCATCCAGAAAGACTGCGGATGAAACAAGATAACAGGCAAAAAGTTGCCAGCTCAGTGTCTAGCACCGAGTAGGTTCTGAATTAATATCTAGATACTGTTATAATTTCTCCTAGACATTTCCACAGGTTTCCTAGCAACCAACAGGAATGGGAGAACTTGCATAAGGTAGGACAGGATTCTTGGAGGCTCTGTTTCCTCGACTCTAAAATGATGAGGATAAGATGAGGTGATGTGTGTGAAATGCTTACCCCATGCCCAACACTTAGTAGGCGCTCACTTAGTGAGAATCCTGGTCGTAACAGTGTCAATGGAAGCTCAGATCACTTTTGGCCAAACATGACTGTAGAAGAGTCACACTTCCACATGACAACTACACTACCTTTTTGCCTGTCAATACACATTTTCCTGAGTTTTCCCCAAAGGTTCAATAGGAATGACCAGAGCCCTAATGCTGAAATCGGTGGTACAATCAGCATCTTTTTCTTTTAGTCCTTCTGTTGGCAGGGACTCTGCTGGTTTGCAGCTGCATGCTCAGCTCCAGGAAAAGTGTTGAGCACGTAACAGGTGCTCAGTAAATATTTCCTAAATGAATGAATGGGTTCACAAGGCAAAGAATGAATGAGCGTAATGTGTCTGAGACCTCTTAAGTTCTATATTCAGCCAAGTATGGTTCTCTAAATGCCAAGGCACAGAAGCAGATACAAACACTGTAGAGAGACTCTCAAGTGAACGGCTGGCTGTAGTTAAACCGGCAAGCTCAGTGTTGCTTTTCCTAGAGCTGGAGTTCTGCAGATTTGGGTTTGGTGAGGGTTTTTGGCAGAGAAGAGAAATGCACGCTATGTCTCTGTGATCCTCAGAGTCCTTCATGCATGAGACTGCCCCAAGATCAGTGATCCCCAAATGACCAAAAAAAAGTACAACCTGGTTAATTGCTGCCCCCCACCCCCAACTTAAACCTGAATGTAAAGTCATAGTCAGGAGGATTTGCAAAAACAGGCTCACAACATTGCAGAAAACCAAACCAAAGGCAAACCATCGACAAAAATCAAAATCAAAACTAGCAAACATTTCTGCCATTGCAGGACCCGTTCTTACTTACACTTGGGTTTTAAAACTCCACGAGACAACGGGAGTACTCTAATTGGAGCCTGGGAGGAAAGACAGAATGGCCAGTCGCTAGTAAAACCGAAAGCATTTATTTATTATTTAATTTGTTTGCCCAGGAGACTTTGCTCCTGATGTAACATCTGGTTTTCATTGTAGCCCAACTTTTACCTAATTGTACAGCTGGGGAGATTAAGGCACTAGGGGTCACAGGCCAAGCCCAGCCAGGACCCTGGCCCCTATGAGAGCTTTGCTCCTCGCTTTAGGGTAGAGACCACACTCCTCGCCCCTGGTCCTCTGGTGGAGACCTATAAATAAGAAAGGAATGACTCTTTCAAGTCCCCACCTCTCCCTCCTTCTGATTCTCATTAATGGTGGGGATGGGGGTTGAGGGCAGAGGAGGGGGACTAGGGAGATGGAAGATGCAGGAGGTAGGGGCAGCAACCACAGAGGTTCCAGACCACAGGCAAGGGATGGGGGCGTGGCAGGGACGGAAGTGGCTCTTCCGGGGGGTCCTTTGTCAAAGGCTGGCTTCTCTGACCCCAAGTGACTGGTAAAGGGCAGACAGCGTCTGTTTTCCAACTTGGAGAGTGACAAGGAAGAAGCAGATTTCAACAGTCACATCAAGAGGCCAGAGTGGAAAAAGAATAAATCCCACCTGAGCGGAAGTTGCCACCCAAGGCTTGGGGAATGTTCTTACTGGATTTGAATCCCATCTTTGCCACTTCCAGAATGACCTTGGGCGAGTTGTTTTAACTTCTCTGAGCCTCCATTCCCGGGATTCTTGGGAAGATTAAATGAGATAATTTATGCAGAGAACCTAGGAGAAATAGCTGATGCTTGATAAACATTTTTTAAAAAGTAATAACCAATCTAAAAAAACTGCTCCAGATGCCACACTTTATTCTGTGACTATTTAAAGAAGTGAGCATACCTTCAGGGCTACCTACAGAATGTCATACGATGAACAAGGACTGGAGAGGTATCAGAAGACTTGTTTGAGCCTCCTGTCATTCTAGCCACTGGGGAATTGAGGAAGGGTGGAGACACAGGAACTTGAAGACATACGATAACAACCAAGAAACTCCAAATCTGTCTGGTGAGACCAGAAGTACTCACACGGAACTAAGCATTGATAATTCAGGGCTGAGTACCCACTACAGCCAAAATGAAGGCTACTCAAGTCAGACTCAGAATCAGTCAGGGCTAGGATTGCTAGGAAACCCTTCAGAGCAGAAGTGGGACTACAGGGTTTTTGAAGGATAGCTAGGAGTTGGAGAGGCAGTGTGACCTCAGTGGACTATTCCAGAATACAGAGGACTTGGGTGAACTGGATGTGATGGTGGAGGAGCGGTGAGCTGAGTAGCCTGGACAGAGAGATGGTAGACAGATGGGGCATGGAGGACAGTGTGCTATATTCTGGGAGGTCTTGAAAGTCAGGCAAAGGTGTGTGCCTCCCAGGACAACAGGCTGTAGCTACTGGCTACTGTGCCAAAGAAGAGGATGACGCGAGGACTTGAGAAAGCTCACAGGCACTGACCACATGGATAGGATGAAGATAGACTAAACACTGGGATGCCCCTGGGTCTGATCTTCTGGGATTCCTGCCTCACCAAGGCTCAGTCCATCTTTCTCAGCCTATGAAGCTTTGAGTCAGGGACTTCTCTTCTTGGTGAGCCTGGAACCATGCTCTGTTTTCCTGCGTTTCCTGCACACCCCACTGGCCTTGGTTGGGGTACACTGCGATGTATCTACCCTGGCATCATAGCATCTAGGCCAGGTATAGTCTAGCTTCAACAGCAGCCCAAGACTACTCTTAGGGCTCTGATGTATTCGTTAGCCAAGATTTTCAGAACGATAAGAATGTAAAGCAAGAAAAACCATACTGGGAACCAGATACCCTGTTCAGCTGACCCGTTGGCATTCCATTGTTTAGATTATAGAATTATGGCAGGAAGACAAGGCTACTGAGCCTGGCACAGAGACATTCATGTTGGACATTTCAGAGCGAGTGGAGATGTGGAGATGAATCCAGACTCTTCATGTGTTTGGTGGGGGGCTCCCATTCTTCCTGCTTTGGGATGACTTTACACTTCTCACCAGATGCTTTCTGAGCAGACATCAATGAAGATTCTTATGCTACCACTGGGCAGGTCACTGGACTTCCCCTGCCTCTCATTTTTCTTGTCTGTGAGATAAAGAGTTTTTGTTTCAAGGGTCAAATGAAGTCATAAATGTTAAAGCACCCTGAAAGCAATAAAGACACTGTATGGCTCGATGGTGTAGGGAAAAACTTTTGAGTGAATCTTTCCTAATTTTCATCTCCCATTTATATCCTAACCCTGTCTCCAACCTATGCAAACCCATCATTCTCACTTAGAAAAATATATGATGGGCACTCAGTATATGCTGTGCAATGTGCACTGTGTAATTTGCCAGGGGTGTGTGTAGATAAAGTCAAAGAATTAAAGTATGGCTGATGGCACATTTCCCAAACCATACTCTACAGAAAACCAAGTGAAGGGACGTCACCTAAACACATCTGTCCCATTGTCATATAAAGCATGATGTGCAAGATAACCAGAATTCCTCACTACATGTTTCTCAGAACATGCAATATGCTAATGTCACTGGAGATGTAGAAAGGACATAAGGTGTTTCTCATTCCACTCGTGGAGCCCACAAAGCAGAGCAATCGTCAAGTGAAAAACGGGGTTACTCACTTGTTGTCCTGGGCAAGGGGATGCTTCTAAGTTAGAGTCATTGACCTCACCCAGAGCAACAGCAAAGGATGCTCTCTTTCCAATTCATTTCACCCCAGTAACATTTTTCTCAAGGGACATCCAAGTATTTCAAATAAAATATTTAGTTCAATGTAATTTACAAATGAGAAAGTCACATGATACTACTTTTTTTCAAATCATGATTTTGAGCTTTTATTTAATAAGCAATAAAAAAATGCTTAAAATGACACTCTAAGACTTGATGATGCAGGGTAAAGCTTCTGAGTGAATCTTTCCTAATTTTCGTCTCCCATTTATATCCTAACCCTGCCTCTAACCTATGCAAACCCATCACTCTCACTTGGAAAAATCAAGGGCTGTCAACATATCTATCTTGATCCAAGGGCAAGTTAACCATCGATGGTATTACACAGACCAGTTTCCCTTTTCCAAAAACTTTGGCTGAATAAAAGAGGGTTTTGTTGCTAAGTCTAGCTTCCAAGTTCTAATTTGTTCTAATTTGTCATTAACCCACCTGGTTTCCACTTAAATGTCTAAGAGAAAAATCAGCATTTCAAGGTGACCAAGATTGAGACTGGGATTTCTCCTTGCTCCCTCCCTTGAACAATGGCCAAGGGTAAGGGAGAGTTCCAGTGTTAAATATTTGATGATGTTTAGTTCTG
>NW_011484304.1:1715611-1730719 GCF_000754665.1 Bison bison bison | reverse complement strand
TGAGCCTTTTTTGAACTTTGTTCCCAAAAGGGCAATGGGTATTATTAAACACATCCATTAAGGCAGACGTATGAGGGGTGAGGTTTATGACCCTGGAAGAGAATGCCTCTGAGACTTCTAGGAGACTTATCTCTGGAAATCTTCCTGGGGTCATCTTCTCTGGTCACTTCTACTCCCATATCTTTCAGCTCAACTTGAAGGTAGTCTAGAGAACTAAGATAAATGCACAGAGAATATATCCCCACTGCCCTTTACAAATGGAGTACCATGAGCATGACTTACACAGTCAAAATACCCTCACCAGCCCAGCACTCCTTCAGGAGGCAGCACTAAAGAGGGTCCCTAGAAGAGCAAATGAGTGTACAGGTGGAATCTCTCGCCCATCAAACTGGGGAAGAATCAACGAGGCTATCACCTTCTTGTCCATCAGGTTTTTATCCTCACTCTCAGGTGATACTCAGTCCCTGGCTTTTTGCCTAAACCCTGCAGTTCAGCCTCTTAAACATGACTTTTTCTTCTTCTACGTTCTTTCACAACTGGCCTCCCACCCAACTCTGAATTTGAAGAGTTGAGAAGCCCCTGTCAGCATTATCAGCAGCCACCTTTCCTTCTAATTGTTTTGTGTGTGTTAGATTTGCATCCTTACAAACTTCATGAAGGCTGAGACCTAATCTCATCGACTACTTACAGTACCTTACAGTGATGGACACAGAGCAGACTCCTCTTTGGGGCTATCAAGCAAGCGTCTGGAGACAGAAGTAATGCTAGCTTAATAGTGTCATTATATGTCTGTTTCAATTTATGGAAGGCAAGTCGGGAGGAAGAAACGTACTCATGTCTTGTCCATTTTTCTCCATTACATACTCCATTACATAATACATTGCCTATCTTCACCTATCAACTCTGTTTAAATTTTTTCCAGAAACACATGTATTACACACACACACACGCACACAAAATCACCATCTTTTTAAAAATGTTTGTTTCTTTGTCTGCGCAGGGAACACTAAATAATTTAATTCTCTGAGGCTGACTCTGGTCAAGCTTTAAAACGCATGAGAAAGGGTAACATGTAGATACCAGGGTCTGACTGTAGGATGTGAAAGAATCTGTATTCTTGCCTCTGACAATTCACTCTGCATAGGAAAAAGTGTCATGCATTGTAGAAAGAGAAAATGCAAAAATCTGCCCTTCAGATAATACATCTCTGCTTAGGTAGGTAGAGATTGGGGTGGGGGAGCAAATACATTGAATCACACCTTCTTTCATTATTTTTGACATTGATTTGTCATTAAGAAAATTTATTAGGCTCCAGATTAAATTGATTTGAAGAATCATTAATTCATGGGATGAAGCCAGAACCATTTGGCCTGCCCACACTGAAATGAGGCAGTATTGATAAAACAAAGGGGAAATATCAGAGCTATTTAAAATCCACTTTTTTCTTACCTGAAGGAACATGTTGGACATAATTTCAGGAGGATATCCTAATAGTTGACCTCAGTCAACTTTTTTCCAGAGAAGGATTTTTCCAATACCTAAATCAGAGGGAAAGGTGGATAATTAATTTCTAAAAAAAAAGAAAATTACCAAGTGGCCTATTGCTCAAAAACAGTGATTATAACAGGTTTCCAAAGTGGTCCTAGGGGTAAAGATCCTGTCTGCTAATGCAGAAGACATAAGAAACCTGAGTTTGATCACTGGGTCAGGAAGATCCCCTGGCGGAGTGCATGGCAACCCACTCCAATATTCTTACCTGGAGAATCCGATGGACAGAGGGGCCTGGCAGGTTATAGTTCATAGGGTCACAAAGAGGCAGACATAAATGAAGCGACTTATCACATCATCACAGAGATTATAACACGTCCTCCCTCCTCTCCTCATAAAAGAAAACCAGTATCCAATTTACCTGCACCCCAGTGCTGTCCCTCTCCAAACAATGTCGCTGTCCCCCAGATGACGACTTTTGCTCAAGCTAAGGGTAGCTACTTCATTTAAAGAAGCTAAGCCTACTGTGAGGCAGGATTATTGTTGGTCTGATTCTTCAACCCTTCAAAAGTTCTCAGAGAATATAAATCACTGTGGAACATACCATAAAACATGTTTCTCTACCTTTCTCTTAGTCATGTTCTCCTATATTTTCAAAAGAAAAATAAGAATAATATTACACTCCTCCAATCATTTGTATTAATCAAGACTTAAATCAATTGTTTACAAACGATCAAAAAGACTTAGGGGGAAGAGGGGCGGGGTGGGGTTTTTGCTTCATATGGCAGAAAAGTCTAGTAGTACAATGGGCTCAGGCAGGGCTGGCAGGAGGTAGTTGAACAATGTCACCATGACTTGTTTCCTACTCTTTGTCTCTCTCTCTCTCTCCCTCCCATTCTTAATCCCTCTCTTCATTCAAGGGTCTCTCCATTACCTCTGGGTCTACATCCTCATTTTAACCAACACCATCTGTAGAAAATGGCTCCTCTATTCCAGAGCTTGGACCAAAGTCCTTGAATTAAGTCCTTTGTCTTGGAAGTGAACTTTGAATCTACATTCAGCTGTCTCCATGTCCTTCCACCAGTCTCTATCCCACTCTCTATCACATGCTAAGTTTGGGGGCTCAGACATAGCCCTCACCTTCAACCAATCTTTCTTCTGAAGCTAGTGCTTCCTTTCCGACATTCAAAGAACACAACCCGCAAGTTTACCTGTTGTGAGCATCCATCCTTGGGGCAAATGAATGTGGTTAAGGGTGACACACCCATTGTTTACTTCTCTAGATACTCCTCAAAAGCAGCTTAGTTTTCCAACCAAATGCAGAAAGCTCTAGAAGGCAGACATTGGGTCTGAGAAGTGAGGAAGAATTTGAAGAATGAACTTTGCAATTAACTTTACCACTCGCTGACATGATGATACTTGGGATTTTTTTGGAGCACAGAGAAGCAGCTGAGGAGAGGGCAGCCCTGGAGTGTTGAGTATGGCACTGAAGTGGAATGAAGTGAAGGCAGAAAGTTCATGAAGAAGAGTTGGGGATGAAATGTTCAGAGACCAAATAAAAAGATTTATGGCTTCATGCAAACACAGACACACACACACACACACACACACACACACAAACAGACACATATACACACACACTGGTTTTTAAGTACACTGTGATCTCACTTAAGTTCTGCCTGTGTTTGAGTGCATGTGTGTCTGCGTTTAACTTGCATATTCTTCTTAAAGTTGGGAGAGTCGGGGAAGAAGCCAAGAGGCCCAGGCAGAGGGCAAAGTGCAGCCTCTTGAGTGCCAACAGAAGATCTCATCTATAAATGCTGCCTTGTCCCTGAAGCCTCGCTGGGTCCTGCCAGCCCTCTAGATTTACACCATCCCCGATGCCTTAGAACCTGGCTTGTCCTCTCTTGAGTGTTATTTTACTCCATTTGGGGGATTTATTTAGTTTCCAGATGAAAGGAAAGGTCTAACACAGAAGACACTCAATGAACCTCTTTCTTTGCATATCCTTGGGACCCCCAACTTAGGAAAGATTCACAGAACTGAAAACACCATCACAACTGTGTAGAACTCCACAACTTCTACACCGCCTTTGTGTCCATTGTATCATCAGCAAATATTTTCACACATTGGAAATCCACCATGATTAAACATTTGGCTACGTACTAGGCACTATGCTGAGTGAATGGTATATATCTTCTCCTGTTTAATGCATCTGAAAATTATGTGAGAATGAATATTATTATCCTCACTTGACAAAGTGAGAGAGAGCTTAAACAGCTTGCCCAAGGTCACACATCTCAGTAGCAAAGCCAAGATTCAGGCCCAATCACTGTGCTCTTATCAAAAGTATTAACTCAATACTTTTGACCCAGGGCACTGAGAAAAGATTTGTCGAAAGAATGAATGAATGAGCAATTCAGCATTGTGGATTACATATCTGTTCAGTGTCTCCCATTGTGTTCCTGACTCTGATGCATAGATAAAAACTAAGAAGCTCATGACTCTAGCAGATTGTCCCACTTCCATTCTGTCTCTTAGGAGCCATTGACACATTGAGTCCCAGGCAGAGATTCTTCTTAGCTGAGCCTAATGGATCTTGGTTAGGTTCATTAATACCATTGTGGTTCAAAGACAGTCAATACTCTAGCCACTGCCTCCGATCAGACTACATGAAAAAAAGGAATTCAACTTCTTCCTGTGTTTTGCCCAAGCACAGTATGATGTGTGGGTAATTTCTGGTCTGGCCAGTAAAAACCTCCGGGAGCCTTCCTTTAGGTCTTTAATTATGAACTGTAGGGGACACCACAAAATAAATACTTAAAATGTCTAGACAACCAGTCATCAGAGTAGGATAATTAACTTCAAACATTCTAAATTGTTGGAGGAGTCGTTATTCACCTTCTGTAGTTCCTTTCTATATCCTTCCCTGGCCAATATGTTTGTAGCAACGAGGCTGGGGGACCAGTTGAAACCTTCTCCTGATACAAAGCAGCCTCTTTTCCCCGGCTCTTAAATGACAAGTCACAAAATGACCAGAGAACATACAATAAAGGAACATAAACTGAGACCATTAGTTTTTCCAAGGAAGGAAAAAATCTCTCCACTTTTTAATTACATCGAAACACAAAACAGCAGGAAGGCAGATTGGAAGAAGAAGAATTACTATTTTCTTATTTCGTCTATTTTATGTATTTCTGTCTTAATTTTTTATTACTAGAAAAAAAAATAATCAAGCCATCCTGATTCTTGATTAATACTCAGTAAGTTTGCCTCCTGACATCTAAAATGTGATTAGGCTGCTGTTGAACTTGGGGTGTTTCTCCCGTTACCCGTTCTCACCTCCCACATACTTCCTCCAAGGAAGGGGTTTTTTTTAGCATTGAGCGCACATTAATTTTGTCATGATCCCAAACCAAAACACTTCATGAAAGAGATATGGATTTCACAATGAGAATTAGCTCCAAACGTGTCTCAGACTCCAGCCCCCACTGCAGAAGGGGCCTGTGGGGGCCTTGCTGTTAATCAAATCCAAAACCTGAACTCAAACAGCCTGTCTTCGGGCAACAAATGGATCTTAAAACTATGAGCCATGTGAGTGCAGCACTGAGCTTGCCTCTGAGGCAAAGGAAAGCTGTTCAAAATGTCAGCAACTTCATTCTACACACTCTTTCACATCATCGTCCAAACAATCTCTAATAAGACACCAAATAATTGATAAGAATTCTCATTGTTTGATTCCGATGTCATTTTCCTTTCAGTGAAAGAAATGCCATGTCAACTGTTACTGAGCGAAAATTTTATATTCCATTTATAATGACCGTATTTAATTGCTACAGCTCTAATTAAAAGTGATATCCGATTGCATGCATGTACTTTTTAAAAACCATAATTGTCTTGTGCAAGCCACTGAATAGATTTAAGAATCTTCAATAACAAAATTGCATTAATAGCATATGCTATTAAATACGATTGATGGCAAAATTGGACCCCTCCTGGTTCCCTATTACACAAAGAAACACTGCCTTTGAAGATGGCGCCTGGAGTGTCAACAAGAGAGCCAGGAGAAATAGACTGGCACCACCAAGGCCTGCTTTCCCCTAAAGGAAAAGCAATGTCTTGGAAGGAATAAAAAGGGCCTCTAGCATTTGAGCTAAGTGCTGCTGTGTGCTGTGCTAAGTCGCTTCGGTCATGTCTGACCCTTTGTGACACCATGGACTGTAGCCCACCAGGTTCCTCTGTCTGTGGGATTCTCCAGGAAAGAATACTGGATTGGGTTGCCATGCCTCCTCCAGGGGATCTTCCTGAGCCAGGGATCAAACCCGGGTTTCTGATGTCTCCTTTATCAGCAGGTGGGTTATTTACCACTAGCACCACAAGGGAAGCCCTTGAGCTAGGTGGGCGGATGGATGTTTACTTGTCTAGGTGGGTTCTTGGGAATTTACTTGATTGGTTCTGTGTAGAAACCCCGCTCCCAATAAGTGTCAGAAGAACCCATGATAGAAGGGCACTTAGAAGTGGGTTACATATTTGAGAAATTTCTCTAGAATTTCCTCCTAGAGCCATTTCTCTAGGAGAAAGCACAAACCAGCAGCAAAGCTACACTTAGTTGTATTGTACAAGTAAATGATTATGAAATGTTGGTTGTGTATATGGCTCAGTCCTTCCACAACCCATACCCTCAAGAGTCTTCATCAAGCTAGAAATTGCAGCCATAGAACAGGAAACAGAAATATAGGCGACACACAAAAGAGATGCCAGATTCCAAGATCGATGATGTGAACAAGAACTGAAATGAAAAAGAATTAGAGAAGAGAGATGGAAGGGACTGTGATTTTTCCGTGGCTGATTTTTTTCCTATTTGAACCTTTTTGCAATCCTCTGAGAGTAGAAGTGAAGAAACTGAGGCTCAGGGGAGAGCATGTAAACTGTAGACCCCAAATCCCACCCTCTTTCAATTCTAGCACATCCTGCCTCTCACAAGATCACAGTATGGATGCCTGTCAAGGAGACCCATTGTGCCTTGGATTCAATACATTCTTTGGATCCTCTGCTCCAGTTTCTGGGTTTATAAAGAGAACTCCTTATTGGAAAGGGCAACAGTAGTTAAGCCATTTCAGACTAAGACTTCAGTACAGTCTTGGATGGACAACGGGGATCAAAGCTAGGTGATTATGCAGCATCACTCAGAATCTAGTGGAAGGAAGTATGGAGGCAAGACCTGATTCCAAAGACAGCACTGAACTGTCTAATTTTGATGAGAGCTTGTTCAGTTTCTCTTGCTCTCTTCCTGTTTGAGTCTGGTCGGGAGGAAGGGGCATAAATAAAACTCCTGAGCCCTGGATCCACTTAACGGGATAGCCACTCTTATCATTATTATCGTCACTTATCATTAAGTGATATCATTAATGATAAGTGACGATAATAATGATAACCATTAGTTGGGTCGATCATGTTCAACAAGTACCAGATACCATGCTGGATATTTTATAGACCGAATCTCATTGGCTTCTTCAGGAAGTACCTACTATTATTAATACTCGCTTTTGATAGCTGAGAAATCAAGGTTCCAGAAAGTCAAGCAACTTGAACCAGGTTTCATAGACTACTGTCAGAGCCAGAATTTAAACCCAGAACCAGTTGATTTTGAAGATTTTGCCTGTAACCACAGAGCTGTGTGGTTTAGAGCAAGATGGATGAAACTTCTGGAGGAATGACCCTTTTTTTTCCAGCCTAGACAGTGGATGGACTTTGCCTGAGGGGCCTGGTTTGTTAACCTGAAACTAGCCTCATAAATGTTTATTGAAACAAGCTCATTAATTTTCATTGTATTGGTTCTGAGATGGCTAGGGAGAAGCAGTTTTCACAGTGAGAATAAGGCAGAAAGGACAACAATGCCTTAGAAAGGGAGTCTACAGTTTTCCAGTCCCCCACCCCTCCTATCTTAGTGTTCAGGCAGAAAGAACCTGAACCATCTTCTTTCCACCTTCGTGAACATGAGGTTGAACACTCTGGCTTAAAGCCTACCTGCTGGAGGCAGAACCTTCATCACACAGACAATGGGAGTGCCGATATAAACTAGAGTAGAGATGAGATATCTTGGTCAAGTAAGCCTCCAAATACTAGACGTTAATAGTAAAACCACATCACTGAATGGGAAGCAATGAGGACAGTGAGAAAAATATGAGTCTTGATATATTTTTTTCCAGTTTTACTGAGATATGACTGACCAATTTTAAATTGTGTATATTTAGGTTGTACCATGTGACTTTTTAAGGTATGCAATGTGGTGATCTAATACCAATATACATTGTGAGATGATGGCTACAATCAAGTTAATTAACACATCCATCACCTCATGTAGTTATCTTTTTTTTGTTGTGGTGAAACACTTAAGATTTACTTTCTTAGCAAATTTCAAGTATATGATGCAGTATTTTTAACTATAATCATCATGCTGTACATCAGATCTCCATAACATGTTCAGTTATGAGAGCTGACTCATTAGAAAAGACCCTGATGCTGGGAAAAACTGAAGGCAGGAGGAGAAGGGGACGACAGAGGATGAGATGGTTGGATGGCATCACCAACTCAATGGACATGAGTTTGAGCAAGCTTCAGGAGATGGTAAAGGACAGGGAAGCCTGGCGTGCTGCAGTCCATGGGATCAGAAAGTCAGACATGACTGAGTGACTGAACAACAAATGTTAATCTTCTACCTGAGCGTTTGTGCCTTGGCCAACATCTTCCCATTGCCCCTAATCCTCTACTCCAGGCAACCACTGATCTACCCTCTGGTTCTATGAATCTGACTTTTTTAATAGATTCCACATATAAGTGAAATCATAGAGTATTTATCCCTCTCATGGTATTTTTAAAGGAAGACAATGTGACTCTCTAGAAAGAATTCTAATAACCAGCACATATAAAACGTGTTTTGTTTCATTAGTAATAAAATAAATGTAAAATTTTAAAAGAAGAATGGTAAAAATATCATTTTTAACAATAAAACTAGTGAAGATTTAAGAGAAATATGTATTGCACAGCAATAAAAAGAAACTAACTGCTGATACATGCAATAACAAATATGAACCTCAAATAGATGATGCTAAGTGTGAGAAGCTCAAAAGGTTACATCGGCATGATTTTATTTATGTGACAACTTGGAAAAAGCAAAACCAAAGGGACAATGTAGGAGGTAAGGGTGGGGAGAAGAGGTGGCTACACAGGAATAGGAGGGAATGTTCTATATCCTGATGGTGGTGGTGATTTCCTGACTACATACATCTGTCAGAATTTAGGGAACTTGACATGAAAAGCAGTGAATTTTTCTGCTGTAAATTTTGCTTTAATCTTAAAATGGAAAAAACTGAAGTATAATTTCAGTTCTATAAAATGGAAAATATTTTAGAAAAATCATATACACAGAATTTTAACAGTTCTTATATATAGCGATAGTTAATGGGTGCTCTTTACTTTCTTTTATGAGCTTTCAAAATTGTATAAATTCTTTTTAGAGTTAATAGATTATTTTGTTAATAAGGTCAGGAAAATATAATTATTTTCATGTTCATTAAAAAGGAAGATAGATAACACCCAGGATTAATAAGTGGATAATAAAATTATCACCTTGTACACCTCTAGGAGAAGTTTATATTAACAACATAGTAATACACCTCAGAGATTTTGTAATCAGTTCAGTTCAGTCGCTCAGTTGTGTCCGACTCTTTGGGACCCCATGAGTCGCAGCACACCAGGCCTCCCTGTCCATCACCAACTCCCGGAGTTCACTCAGACTCACGTCCATTGAGTCAGTGATGCCATCCAGCCATCTCATCCTCTGTCATCCCCTTCTCCTCCTGCCCCCAGTCCCTCCCAGCATGTGCCTATTTTGGTATTTATAGTAGGAGAAGTGAAAGTATTTGCACGCGGATATTCATTGCATTGTTTATAATAGAAAAAAACTTTGAAGATGTCTGAGTGTCTGATATGATAGAAAATTGGTTAAATGGATTATGATATGTCAATTAAGTAGTAGTTATAATCATAAACATTAATCATGATTATAATGTAGGTGATTTGACATAGAAAAATGTTCAGTGATAAAGAAGCATATATACGTTTTCTTTGTTTTTCCTTTCTACTTTACCATTTTCTGTTGCACTTTGTTATCTTTGTTCATTTCTTAAAAATGTTCTCAGATAACTCTGGAATTTATCAATTACTTTTAATTTTTTAATGACCCCCCCCCATTTAAAGATAATTTAGGAAGAGTTGACTCATTGGAAAAGACTCTGATGCTGGGAGGGATTGGGGGCAGGAGGAGAAGGGGACGACAGAGGATGAGATGGCTGGATGGCATCACTGACTCGATGGACGTGAGTTTGGGTGAACTCTGGGAGCTGGTGATGGACAGGGAGGCCTGGCGTGCTGCGATTCATGGGGTCGCAAAGAGTTGGACATGACTGAGCGACTGAACTGAACTGAAGAATCTTGGGTTGACCATTATTTTCCTTAGCACTTTGAAGATATCATTCCATTATTTCTCTATGAGTAGTCTGTTTTGGTTTGTTAGGTTTTATTAAACATTTTACTGTGAAATCATTGTGAGATTGATGTATAGTTAGTATAATGATAGAGAGAGATTCCATGTACCCTTTATCCAGGCTCCCTCAGTGGTAACTTGTGCAAACTGGAGTGCAGTTTCACATCCAGCACAATGACCTATATACGTCAAGAAGCAGAACACTTCCATCACCTTAAGTATCCCTCAAGTTTCCTTATATCAACAGCGATGTCTTTCCTGCTATATCTCCTCAATAATTCCTTGTATCCACTGTTTTCCATGGCTATACTTTTGTCACATAAGAGTCTTATAGAAATAAAGTCATATGGTAGGTAGTCTTTTGAGATTAACCTTTTTCATTCAATAATTTTCTAGAGTTTCAGGCAAATTATTTTGTATGTCAATAGTTCCTTTCCATTGGTGAGTAGTATTCCTTGGTATGGCAACCCCAGTTGGTTTAACCATTCACCTGTTGAAAGATATCTGGGTTGTTTTGAGTTTGAGGCTAGTAGAAACTGCTGAGAGAATTCATGTACATGTTTTTGTGTGAAGAAATTTTCATTTCCCTGGGATAAATGCCCAGGAGTGCAGTAGTTTGGTTTTTATCAATCCTCTCAGCCCTTTAGAGAAATTACTCTCTGAGAACTAAGGGCTTCAAATTTAGAAATTCCTGTCATTATGTTTTCTAAAATTGCTACTTCACTATATACTCCATTTTTTTCCTTTTGGAACTCTGGAGCTTCTCAATGTCACGTTATTTAACTGCTACTTTTTCTGTGTGCTTGAATTCTTCCATTCTATGCCATCAGTTTT
The DNA here is from genome assembly GCF_000754665.1 of Bison bison bison. Taxonomy (NCBI): domain Eukaryota; kingdom Metazoa; phylum Chordata; class Mammalia; order Artiodactyla; family Bovidae; genus Bison; species Bison bison. Next base: position 1,719,852 of record NW_011484304.1, on the reverse strand, counting down.
TATGATTATTTCCAGTCAAAGATTTTCCTATCTTTTAAGATTTGGGTTATTTTCCAATTTTGTAATATTTCCTTCACATATCCTTATTCTATTTCTTTCTGCTTGCTTTGTTTCATTATTATATTTTATTTTTTATATGAATAACTTACCTTGTAAACGATTCTAACTATACTGACTTTAAGTCATTTTCAGGCATTTCTATTTTTCATTTCACCTTGAATAAATTCCTTTTCCAAATTGATTTTGGTCTCTACTGATTTTCCACAAGCGTTTGAGATTTTAGTCTGCAGACTCATTGTAAATGACAGTCTCTTATTTTAATTTCTCATGTTTACCTCAGTCTATGAGTCTCTCTGTCCTTGTCCAGATATTTTGTCTTATCACCTTTCAGAGCTCTTAGGTTCCCAGTCTAGGTTTTACCCAAATGACTTGGGATGGTGTTCCTCACATGACCTGTGATGATGAAGCATTTATTTCCCCAGTCCTTCAAAGTCTAAAGGTGTTGTAAAATTTAGTAAAAAATAAATTACTAGAAATGCCATCACCATCATTATCAAGTCATGTACCAGTGACACAGGTCACAGAAAGGTACCAACTGGGGTCCCATGCCACACCTTGCCTTGTGGCTTTTGGCCAAATGACCTCGAGGATTTTACAGATCCAGTCACAGACCTGGCTGCTGTCATGGTCTAGGAGAGTGCATGTACTTCCATCTACTTTTCTTGGTAATCAGCGTTTGGAAACCATAGCCCCTGGAGCAGACACGGCATTTCTTTTTCAGCCTCCTTTTACAGGAAGAGACATCTTATCTGAGTTCCTAATTTTAAAAAGTGAAACTGATTTGGTTCTCATCCTCACTTAAGAAACTTCATAAAAGTCAAACTTCATACCCGCAGACTGGGGCACTTATCCCTGCTCATTCTCTGTGCTTCTGTTTTGGTTCTGTCTGTGGATATGAGGATGGTGTTCGAAGGAACAGTTATATTTTTTCAATTTCCTTTTAAATTGTGCATGCTGTAGCAGATAAGAAACAGTTGCCTTCGAAAGGCATTTTTGTTCCTGCTCTATAACTGAACCCCAGCTATATATCCACTCTCCTATTCAGGGATAATTTCTTCAGGGAAATCTACCTCCTGTCCCAGATTTGGGCAGGGGCAGTGAGTAATTTATGGCTGGTCATGTGAAACTCTAGCTAATGAGATGGGAGGAGAGATCTGGAGAAGGTCTTTGAGAAAAGTTTCATCTCTCCTAAAGAGAATGAAAAGCACAAATAGTTTTATTTTCTATTTAAGCATGTTGATGTGATGGGAGGTATAGAAGCCACTATCTTGTGTCCATGAGAATCAACCTCAAGCCCATGATCAGGTATAAAGAATTTGCTTATTATCTGAGCTGATTAAAGTTGAGATTTTTCATTCCTTGCAGCCAAAGACATCCTGACTCATATATCTGTTGTTATAGTATGTCTGGGACAGGGTGGCAGTGTGACCCATACACCATGTTAGTTGATAAGCAATGGAGTTCTTGGCCTTCCCCAATCAATAGAAATTGACTAGAGCCCAGACAAGAAATTCACACAAGGCTATATTGGAGCCCCTCCTGCAGCAGGGAGGAGCAAGAGCAAACAACATTTTCCCTTGCTTGCTCACTCCTTGAGAGAAGGGTGAGTTTGTTCCTTATATGGAGTGAGAGTTGAGGTGTGTCCAAGACCAGTTTGGAGGAGTGTTTTGGTGGTTTGCCCATCCTTTTGGGGTATTGAGTGCAGAGGACACGCTCAGTACCATGCTTTTGCTCCCAAAACCCAGCATTTTGCTCTAAGCTCTTCAGATGTGGCAGTTGGTTTTTTGTTTTGTCTTTTGTATCTTTTTGTTCTAATTTGCCCCAACCATGCATGCATACAGCTATTTTCAGTCCCATATAGTTTCTTTGTATTTTGTTGCTCAAGGAGAGGTATGTCCAGGTGCAAGCACTGGAGCACTGCAGGAGCAAAGGGTCCCAGGTTCCAGCTTGTCTCATGATGACGTGTGTAACTTTCAGGATAATTCATGGTGATACTTCCAAAGTATATGAATTAACTCCCAATACGCTTTTAAAATATTCACAAATACTTTAAGGGGATTCCTTAATGAACTGATGAGAACATGTTCAAGTTAGTACAATGATTTTGATTGGTAAATGAGGATTTCTGAAGGAACTTACATTCTAGACAACATTTATTTACCATTTGTTAAATACCCAAACTCCACAATAGGAGCCATGAGGGTTATTAAAGAAGGTAATGCTGGGGCCTTTTCCCTTAACAAATTCAATGAGGGAATGTGTTTTATCAGTCATTCAGTTGTGTTCAACCCTTCACAACCCCTTGGACTGTAGCCCACCAGGCTCCTCTGTCAATGGGATTTTGCAGTCAAGAATACTCTAGCAGGTTGCCATTTCTTACCCCAGCAGATCTTCCTAACCAAGGGATCAAACTTGCATCCCTTTGCTCTCCTACATTGGCAGGCAGATTCTTTACCTCTGAACTACCAGGGAAGCCCAAGACTTATAATAAACAGCGGCGGCCAGGAGAAGCAACCCCAAGCCCGAGGCCAGGGGCGGCGGCCGGGAGGACCAACCCCACGTCCAAGGAAACATGGCTGCGCGGGCAGAGGAGGGCCTAGAGGAGCTATCCCACGTTGAAGGTCAGGAAGGGCGGCGGTGAGGAGATACCCCTCGTCCAAGGTAAGGAGCAATGGCAGCACTTTGCTGGAGCAGCCGTGAAGAGATACCCCATGCCCAAGGTAAGAGAAACCCAAGTAAGATGGTAGGTGTTGCAAGAGGGCATCAGAGGGCAGACACACTGAAACCGTACTCACAGAAAACTAGTCAATCTAATCACACTAGGACCACAACCTTGTCTAACTCAATGAAACTAAGCCATGCCCGTGGGGCAACCCAAGATGGGTGGGTCATGGTGGAGAGATCTGACAGAATGTGGTCCACTGGAGAAGGGAATGGCAAACCACTTCAGTATTCTTGCCTTGAGAACCCTATGAACAGTATGAAAAGGCAAAATGATAGGATACTGAAAGAGAAACTCCCCAGGTCAGTAGGTGCCCAATATGCTACTGGAGATCAGTGGAGAAATAACTCCAGAAAGAATGAAGGGATGGAGCCAAAGCAAAAAGAATACCCAGCTGTGGATGTAACTGGTGATAGAAGCAAGGTCCGATGCTGTAAAGAGCAATATTGCATAGGAACCTGGAATGTCAGGTCCATGAATCAAGGCAAATTGGAAGTGGTCAAACAAGAGATGGCAAGAGTGAATGTTGACATTCTAGGAATCAGAGAACTGAAATGGACTGGAATGGGTGAATTTAACTCAGATGACCATTATATCTACTACTGCGGACAGGAATCCCTCAGAAGAAATGGAGTAGCCATCACGGTCAACAAAAGAGTTCGAAATGCAGTACTTGGATGCAATCTCAAAAACGACAGAATGATCTCTGTTCGTCTCCAAGGCAAACCATTCAGTATCACAGTAATCCAAATCTATGCCCCAACCAGTAATGCTGAAGAAGCTGAAGTTGAATGGTTCTATGAAGACCTACAAGACCTTTTAGAACTAACACCCAAAGAAGATGTCCTTCTCATTATAGGGGACTGGAATGCAAAAGTAGGAAGTCAAGAAACACCTGGAGTAACAGGGAAATTTGGCCTTGGAATACGGAATGAGGCAGGGCAAAGACTAATAGAGTTTTGCCAAGAAAATGCACTGGTCATAACAAACACCCTCTTCCAAAAACACAAGAGAAGACTCTACACATGGACATCACCAGATGGTCAACACTGAAATCAGATTGATTATATTCTTTGTGGCCAAAGATGGAGAAGCTCTATACAGACAGCAAAAACAAGACCAGGAGCTGACTGTGGCTCAGATCATGAACTCCTTATTGCCAAATTCAGACTTAAATTGAAGAAAGTAGGGAAAACCACTGGACCATTCAGGTATGACCTAAATCAAATTCCTTATGATTATACAGTGGCAGTGAGAAATAGATTTAAGGGCCTAGATCTGATAGATAGAGTGCCTGATGAACTATGGAATGAGGTTCGTGACATTGTACAGGAGACAGGGATCAAGACCATCCCCATGGAAAAGAAATGCAAACAAGCAAAATGGCTGTCTGGGGAGGCCTTACAAATAGCTGTGAAAAGAAGAGAAGTGAAAAGCAAAGGAGAAAAGGAAAGATATA
>NW_011484304.1:1704069-1715511 GCF_000754665.1 Bison bison bison | reverse complement strand
GGCTCGATAAAGGACAGAAATGGTATGGACCTAACAGAAGCAGAAGATATTAAGAAGCGATGGCAAAAATACACAGAAGAACTGTACAAAAAAGATCTTCATGACCAAGATAATCACGATGGTGTGATTACTGACCTAGAGCCAGACATCCTGGAATGTGAAGTCAAGTGGGCCTTAGAAAGCATCACTACGAATAAAGCTAGTGGAGGTGATGGAATTCCAGTTGAGCTATTCCAAATCCTGAAAAATGGTGCTGTGAAAGTGCTGCACTCAATATGCCAGCAAATTTGGAAAACTCAGCAGTGGCCACAGGACTGGAAAAGGTCAATTTTCATTCCAATCCCAAAGAAAGGCAATGCCAAAGAATGCTCAAACTACCACACAATTGCACTCATCTCACACGCTAGTAAAGTAATGCTCAAAATTCTCCAAGCCAGGCTTTAGCAATATGTGAACCGTGAACTTCCTGATGTTCAAGCTGATTTTAGAAAAGGCAGAGGAACCAGAGATCAAATTGCCAACATCCGCTGGATCATGGAAAAAGCAAGAGAGTTCCAGAAAAACATCTATTTCTGCTTTATTGACTATGCCAAAGCCTTTGACTGTGTGGATCACAATAAACTGTGGAAAATTCTGAAAGAGATGGGAATACCAGACCACCTGATCTGCCTCTTGAGAAATTTGTATGCAGGTCAGGAAGCAACAGTTAGAACTGGACATGGAACAACAGACTAGTTCCAAATAGGAAAAGGAGTTGCTCAAGGCTGTATATTGCACCCTGTTTATTTAACTTATATGCAGAGTACATCATGAGAAACGCTGGACTGGAAGAAACACAAGCTGGAATCAAGATTCCCGGGAGAAATATCAATAACCTCAGATATGCAGATGACACCACCCTTATGGCAGAAAGTGAAGAGGAACTAAAAAGCCTCTTGATGAAAATGAAAGTGGAGAGTGAAAAAGTTGGCTTAAAGCTCAACATTCAGAAAACGAAGATCATGGCACGCGGTCCCATCACTTCATGGAAAACAGATGGGGAAACAGTGGAAACAGTGTCAGACTTTATTTTTTGGGGGCTCCAAAATCACTGCAGATGGTGACTGCAGCCATGAAATTAAAAGACACTTACTCCTTGGAAGGAAAGTTATGACCAACCTAGATAGCATATGGAAAAGCAGAGACATTACTTTGCCAACAAAGGTCCGTCTGGTCAAGGCTATGGTTTTTCCTGGGGTCATGTATGGATGTGCGAGTTGGACTGTGAAGAAGGCTGAACGCTGAAGAATTGATGCCTTTGAACTGTGGTGTTGGAGAAGACTCTTGAGAATCCCTTGGACTGCAAGGAGATCCAACCAGTCCATTCTGAAGGAGATCAGCCCTGGGATTTCTTTGGAAGGAATGATGCTAAAGCTGAAACTCCAGTACTTTGGCCACCTCATGCAAAGAGCTGACTCATTGGAAAAGACTCTGATGCTGGGAAGGATTGGGGGCAGGAGGAGAAGGGGACGACAGAGGATGAGATGGCTTGATGGCATCACTGACTCGATGGACGTGAGTCTGACTGAACTCCAGGAGTTGGTGATGGACAGGGAGGCCTGGTGTGCTGCGATTCATGGGGTCGCAAAGAGTCGGACACGACTGAGCGACTGATCTGATCTGATCTGAAACAGTAGAATGACCTGAACCCATAAGGAAGATACAACAACTATGTAACGGGTCAGAAAAAAGAATAAACATAGTACTGTAGATGTTATCAAAGAATGTTTGTTTACACTGATTGCTTGGTTACCGAATTCTCTACGGATCAAGGTTAAACCCCACCCCAGCCCACACTTGAATGGTTGTAAATGCTAAACTAAGGTAAAACAGTGTTGAGAAATTTCTCTATGTCATTAAATCAACTGCAGAAGATTTTCCAACAAACTTCAAGCCTCTAGTTAGCATACCTTTGAATGCAAGTGAGGCAGTTATCAAATTTGAAGAAATATTCCTTAAGGTGGTGCGTTCATTAAATGTGTAATTTGTCAGAGTGCCACCGCATTACGGATTTTTTTTATAGCCAAGTGGTGAGAAAAGTACCTTTGGAATAGTTACTCACTGACAACATAGAAAGTGAAAATTGCGTGTATTCTCAAATCTTTACACATTTCTCTGACTGATCATTGGTTCCTTGGAACACTGGAGATTTGTGTGAAGCATGCCTGCAGGCTACATATGTTATAAGTTAACAGGAAAATGTGTACCAGAAATCAAACATAAGATTCTGTTCGATCACTCTGGTGCACCTGCTTATCCAACTGGACAGTTAGTGGTTTCTTTACAGCTGAAGATGGACCAACCCCCGAATGTTTATGTGGAGAAGAAATACCTGCAGAGCTGATCCGTTCTATGGTTGCTTGTGAAAATAAATGTCTTCAAATGTTAAATTTTTCTACACTATTTACAGAATAGTTTGATACTTTTTTATTTAGAAAATGGTTATTATTTAAAAACTAAAATAGAAAATATAAATGAATAGGAAGTTACACAAGAGATAAATGTCCATCTAATATATAGGCAGAAATGTATTTTAGTCAAGTATCTTTGGAAATCGAAGAGATTTCCAAGTGGGAACCAACAGCCACTTGATTTTCAGCAGCTTTCGATCTTTCTGAAAACTGACAATAGGCAAAGCATCCTACTGAAGATCTATGCCATGGAAGCCAAGCTTTCAGTTACCGCTCTAATCAATCAGGTTTGTTGGTTCAGCAAACCCAACACATGCCTTCAGCCATATCAACGCAGATGCCAAGACTGGAAGTAACTGGACAGGAGAGCAAATAAGGAAAATCAAGTCTGAAAGCTCACCCAGGCCAAGATATAGAGACAGTGATTCTTTAGAGAGTCGATCACCTGTTGGGAGTGGCAAATGGCATCGTCATTGTCAAAGTGTGATTCATTTGAGTACATATTTTAAAATTTAAATTGGGCTCACTTTGTATTACAGGAATTCATGTCTCAATATCTGTCCTTGAAAAATACATTTACACAAAAGCATGTACAAAAGGTTCATTATAAAAAAAACAAAACAAAAAAAAAAAGGTTAATGAGTTAAGTGTTCATCAATACAAGGATGGTTAAATAACAGGTAAATGTAATGAAGTGAATCAGCATTTGTCAACACGGGGTCTTCTTTAAGACACAAGGCTGAATGGATGAATAAAAATTGCCTTAAGAGTAATATGCACAGTTGAACACTCTGTATGTTAAATCCATCACTCATTAAGCAATAGGATTTATTTTCCAGGAGTGCATTATTTTTCTATATGCAAAGTGAGGAAGAAGATTTGGAAGTTGACATCCCAAACTGGTTAACAGTGACTGCTTTTGTGGAGGTAAAAGGGGACAAGAATTGAAGATAAAAGTGTTTTAAAGGGGCACTGTACCTTTATGTGTAAGGTTTTAACTATATATATCCTTCATTTTTTACATATATTATGCATATGGTTTATAAAGTTAAAATAGATAAACAGAAAGCAAAGAAACTCTATGGACTTCAAGTTTAAACCTATTCTATGTATAAGTAAGATTTGTTCAACATTTTTTGGGAGTTCTCTTTCTTGAGTTGATATCATGATTCTGAGCATTGAGGAGTCTTAGAAAGAGGAAACAGTGATACTACAATGAAAGCTTCTTCCCATCTATCTTTTCATGGGGTTAGAAGGGCAAAATCAAACTACTCTGCAGAAATTAGGGTGGTCCCATTGATCTCTGCTTCCTCAGTACCTCTTGGCTTTGAACCACCTCCAAGTTGTATCACATAACTCTTCAGCATTCTTCTCAGCTCCCCTAAGTCAACAATGGATTCTTGAAGCATCCATCGATGTACTGACATGGAACAGGCATGACAGACACACTGGCCAAACTGGCAAAGAGTGACACAGGATGTTGGCTAGACCAGAGGTCTTTGAACCGAACTAGGAATTTTCCAGTCCCTCCCGTGGGAAATCTTGCCAGTGGATTACAGATGCACTGACAATCAGCCCAAGTAAAAGATGGGATGGTTGGGAGTTATTGAGAAGAGGGGATATCTCTTTCCCTTCCACCTGCTTAAACCATTGGTGGCTATGTTGCTACTGCAAGAGGATGCTTGAAAATGGATCCAGAAACAACAGAAAGAGTAAGACATGGTAAAGAAGGAAACAGATTCTTAATAGCACTGCTATTCTAGATCCAACCTTATTTTAGTGTAGTAACTCCCATGAACTTTTTAATTATTTTATTGTTCAGTCACTAAATCATGTCCAACTCTTTGTAACCCCATAGCGTGCAGCATGCCACCCTGCCCTGTCTTTCACTATCTCCTGGAGTTTGCTCAAATTCACATCTTATTCTTGCTGTTGTTGCTGTTATTGACTGGTACATTATCAAGGTTCTACTTGAGAAATATGCTGCTGCTACAGCTGCTAAGTCGCTTCAGTCATGTCCGACTCTGTGCGCCCCTATAGACGGCAGCCCACCAGGCTCCCCCATCCCTGGGATTCTCCAGGCAAGAACACTGGAGTGGGTTGCCATTTCCTTCTCCAATGCATGGAAGTGAAAAGTGAAAGTGAAGGCGCTCAGTCGTCTCCGACTCTTAGCGACCCCATGGACTGTAGCCCACCAGGCTCCTCCGTCCATGGGATTTTCCAGGCAAGAGTACTGGAGTGGGGTGCCATCGCCTTCTCTGTGAGAAATATAACCATAGGATATATTTACTGATATATATGTAGATACAAAGGGGTTTATTTCAAAGAATTAGCTTATGTGATTTTTGAGGTCTGACACATCCACAATCTGTAGAGTTGGCCAGAAGGCTGGAAACTTATAGGCTAGAACTAACACTTTCTTTTTCCTCACATTCTTCTTCCTCAGGGAAACCTCAGTGTTTCTATTATGGACTTTCAGCTGATCGGGTGAGGCCCATCCAGATTGTCAAGGTCAACCGATTATAGGCTGTTTAACCACATCTACCAAATACTTCACAGCAACCCCTAGATTAATGTGATTCAAAGAGCTGACTCATTGGAAAAGACTCTAATGCTGAGAAAGATGGAAGGCGGGAGGAGAAGGGGACAACAGAGGATGAGCTGGTTGGATGTCATCACTGACTCATTGGGCATGAGTTTGAGCAAACTCCGAGAGATAGTGAAGGACAGAGAAGACTGTTGTGCTGCAGTTCTTGGGGTCACAAAGAGTCGCATACAACTTAGCGACTAAACAATAGTGACCTATTCGTTCAAGTTGATACATGGAACTGGGGACTCTGCCATCATCACACCTGGGGGCTCCCTTGGGAAAGCAGTTTCCATGAGAAGTCTTATCTATCTTGTATCCCTAAGTGCCTTGGCAGCCATTTTCCTCCAAATGGTCCGGACAAACCCAGGTAACATCTCAAGGTAGTCATGAGGTGGCATCTGCCAGAGGGGTCCTGAGCAGCTGCCCCCTGATCCCTAACTCAGAAGAAGCTGAGATTTGGTGCCAGGTCTCTGAACATCCCATGGTAGTCTTAGCTGGCTGTCATGTGAGTTCTGATCTACCCTCAGTGAGCAGAGACGCTCCTCGGCCCTCCCAGCTTTGGACTCTTCAACCTCACTCAAGAAGTGCTTCTAAGACAAAAATCAGAATGTTTTAGAAAGCCTGCCAGGATGGAATCCTGCAAGCTGCCTTTAAAGACATCAGGCTATAAATCCAGGTTCGTGTGGGGGATGAGTGAAAGCATATAGGGCTGTTCCTTAAATGGAGCTGAGAGCAGATGCTCTTCGAACCAGAGCACCTGATAAACTACTGAGTAATGAGAGGTCCCTGTCACAAGAGAGCTCTCTGCCCTTCGCCGTGGCAGTGGTACCACTGTGTTGCTTTGGGGGACCCTCTCCCCAGTGTCAGGGGAACCAAGAGAAGAATGTGCCCCGCAGAGGCAGGTGTGAGCATCTTCGACATTTGCAGTACCTTTATACTAGCATTATTATCACTGATTTAGATGTTATGCATCTTCCCCAATAGATTGTGATCATCTTGAGTAGAAGCATCTGGACTGTTTTGTTAAACATTCTGTCATACCTGGAATAGTGTTTCACCGCTGCAGGAACTCTATTGACATTTGAAGAAGGATAAAAAGAGGCAAGGAAAGAAAGGAGAGAGAGAAGGAGGGAGGGAGGAATCAGTTACTATTCACTGAACCAGCATTAGAGGACTAGTTTAGGGGACCCTGAAATCCGGGCTCTGAGGAGGTCAGAGAGGCAAAATGTTAGACTGTTGAGTCCCCACATCCATGAATTTTTTCCTCTGTTACTGAGTCAAAATGTTGCCACAGGGCTACAAGATGACTAGGCTCATCAAAAACGAACTGAACATTAAACTAGGGTGGTGAGTTTACAATGAATCTGTTATTGTGGTCTTTTGGGTTTTCATCACAGGGGTCAGAGATAACCCGGTGACACTGATTGTGATGGGGAAAGAGGAGGGGTACACAGAGAAAAAGATGGAAGAGGGGATGTCCTGGTTACTGGCCCCAGTTCTGCACTGGTGATTCTCGAGCAAATCTTTCTCTCCATGCCTGGAGTCCCATCTTCAAAATGAAGGGGATGAAGAAAATCAGTGGCACTCAAGCTTTATTTTTAAACTGTGAAATCTTATAAGGAATCCCAATATATAAAAGCAGAGCAGTAGAACATAATTGGTATATACATACTATATATTTAAACATATAAACTTACTTATACAGATAATAATATGGCTTCGTATAAACCACCTATTAAAATTTGGGGTAATGGAAGAAGAGGTAGCTTTATGTCTACTCTAATCATCTGATTTGTTTTTAATTTTTGTTTTCATGGCAAAACAAGTAAATTCTCACAGACAAGCACTTGCAAATGGTAAATGCTTATTTTTCAGTCTTAGAATCTTCAGTTTCATCAAAATGGCAAGTTGAGTGTTATTCCAAGATCTTCAGAGAAGTGAGTTAGCCTGGCAACACAGTTTAACCTCTATGGGGACACGAGAGGGCTAAGATACATTTTATTAACTCATAAGCAGCTAAATGAAATTAAAAGACACTTACTCCTTGGAAGAAAAGTTATGATCAACCTAGATAGCATATTGAAAAGCAGAGACATTACTTTGCCAACAAAGGTCCATTTAGTCAAGGCTATGGTTTTTCCAGTGGTCATGTATGGATGCGAGAGTTGGACTGTGAAGAAAGCTAAGCACCGAAGAATTGATGCTTTTGAACTGTAGTGTTGGAGAAGACTCTTGAGAGTCCCTTGGACTGCAAAGAGATCCAAACAGTCCATTCTGAAGGAGATCAGCCCTGGGATTTCTTTGGAGGGAATGATACTAAAGCTGAAACTCCAGTACTTTGGCTACCTCATGGGAAGAGTTGACTCATTGGAAAAGACTCTGATGCTGGGAGGGATTGGGGGCAGGAGGAGAAGGGGACGACAGAGGATGAAATGGCTGGATGGCATCACTGACTCAATGGATGTGAGTTTGAGTGAACTCCGGGAGATGGTGATGGACAGGGAGGCCTGGCGTGCTGGGATTCATGGGGTTGCAAAGAGTCGGACACCACTGAGCCACTGAACTGACTGATATTTCAAGATGTTTAGACTTGTTTCCAGTACTGGGGTGTAAGACAGGCTACAAGGAAGTATTGTACAATACAGGGACTATAGCCAATATTTTGTAAGAACTGTAATTGGAGTGTCACCTTTAAAACTTGTATAAAAATTATTTTTAAAAATTAAAACAACAAAGTATTTTTGAATATATATGGATGATGCTACGATTTTGTTCCTTTCTACTCCCTTTACTCACTTAGGAGACCCTGTGTATGTAGACTATCTCCACACACGTGATTAAATACTTAGAGGTATAATTACAACAGTAATAATAATAATAATTATCAATCATATTTATCAAGCACAAGCTACATGGCAAACTTCTGCTAGATATTTTATAATTATTTATTGGCTTCTCTACTCCTCTCAGTTGCCTTGGAAGGTAGATAAGCGACAGTGATTTCTCAAGGTCATCTTAATGCATAGTCAAGCTGGGATTTGAAACCTGCTTAGGTTGACCTCCAAGCCTGTTCTACTTTTTACTCCATCCCGTTACCTCCGTTGGAGCTCCTTAATTACCCAACAGCCGTGGGGCTTCCCTGGTGACTCAACAGTAAAGAATTCTCCTGCCATACAGGAGACATGGGTTCCATCTCTGTGTCAGGAAGATCCCTGGAGGAGGAAATGGCAATCCCGTCCAGTATTCTTGCTTAGCTAATCCCACAGAGGATCTTGTCATGCTGCAGTCCACGGGGTCACAAAGACTCGGACACAACAGCACGCACGCACAAGCCATCACACAGGCCATGGAATCAAGTGTAGTGATCAAGAATGGTGGTCGCCAGCCTGCCTGTGTCTGGTGGGCGCCTTACTTTCTCAGAGCTGTGCTAACTTTCCTTCTCTGTACAGATCAGGATGCAGGGTGGACCTCTCTCCTCCCCCCACTCCGAATCAGCCTATTCCTCCTGGGGCCTTTCAGCTGACAGCTGCGGAAAGGACAGTGAGCCTGCTGAAAACGGGTCCCTAATTTCCCTCTGGCAAGAGACTGCGGTCCAACTTTGGAGAGGACAATTAGCGTGCTCTCAGCTGGAACAATGGGAGCAGCAACAGATGCTTCCCATCCCAGGGATGCTCCAAGCTGCAGCCCTTGCTAATGGGAGGCTTTCTTTCTCCCTGCGGAGGAAACCTGGCAGCCATGCCAGCAGCCTGGGTGGGTTTGAGGGAAGCATTATTGGACTAAAGCAGGGGAGCCAGGGACCACAGAGTCCCTTCACCACTCTCCTCATGTGGTGAGGAGAAGATAGCCACCCCATCTTCTTCCTGGACCAGGAGTGTTGGGGACCCGTTCTGCTCCAAACCAGTGGTTCAAGGAACTACAAAAATGATGCCTAAGGGTTAAGAACAAGGAATCCAGAGTGGACAGATTCAGGTTTTAGTCCTAGAATTGACTCTTATTGGCCTTGGAAAAATTCTTAAAGGTTTCTAAGCCTCAGTTTTCCCATTAGTAAAACAAGGAAATAGTAACCTGCGCATCACGGGTTTTGGTGGAGGATGAAGTAAAACAATATATGAAAACACTTCACAGTGAAAGATCTGAAAAATGTTCTATATAAAAAGAACTGTTTGGGTTATAATTACCTCTGCTTCTGGATCCCTGGGTCCGGAAGATCTGCTGGAGAATGGCAGGCAAACCACTCCAGTATTCTTGCCTGGAGAATCCCAAGGACAGAGGAGCCTTGTAGGCTGCAGTCCATAAGGTCACAAAGAGTCGGATGCAACTGAAGCAATTTAGCACGCACAAGACTGGAACATAATAATGTGTGCAATAAATACATACTCAGACTCAGAGCCCTTTAGAAAAAGAGGGACCTGTTGAGATTCTCCAGCCTAATGATGTTCAAATTGTTTACCTGGAGGTGTTTCAGAGCATCTGAAACCATTTTTTTTTTTATTGTGGAGAATTTAAACATTTAGCTGCTTCAGTTCAGTTCAGTCGCTCAGTCGTGTCCGACTCTTTGCGACCCCATGAATCGCAGCACGCCAGGCCTCCCTGTCCATCACCAACTCCCGGAGTTCACTCAGACTCACGTCCATCGAGTCAGTGATGCCATCCAGCCATCTCATCCTCTGTCGTCCCCTTCTCCTCCTGCCCCCAATCCCTCCCAGCATCAGAGTCTTTTCCAATGAGTCAACTCTTCCCATGAGGTGGCCAAAGTACTGGAGTTTCAGCTTCAGCATCATTCCTTCCAAAGAAATCCCAGGGCTGATCTCCTGAAATATAGGTGCCATCTATACTAGCAAACAAAACTCTGTAATAAAACAACTTTTTAAGCCAAAATAATTGTTTTAAAAATCATCTACTATGTCCTAAGTATGTGCTGGCTATTAAGCACCTAGCCAACAAAATGGCCTGGCCCTACTGGGAAGTCTTATAGAATGGGTGTTCTGAATTGGCGTAGCAGTCAATGTTGATAGAATTTGTTGGAAGCTTTGGCAAACCGCTGGAAGGCCCTGAACCTTGGGCCATACTATGGCCACAGGGTTATTGTCTCTGCATGGGAGTCTTGGGTCTCAGAACCATATGACAACACAACAGGCAAAACACAGGCCTGGGAATGAGTCTTGCCCACCCCTGTCCTGTTTCCATACTTCCTGGTTGTGGGACTTTGCAAATCCCTTCTCCTTTCTTGCTCCCACTTAGCTATACTGTAAGGATGACCACTGCTGACTCACTTACAATGAGAGGTTCGAGGACCAACAGAGCAACCTAATCACCCTGTGAATATCTCTGGAATCCAAATAAAAGGTGTTGTCCGCCATTATCTTTCTTCTCTTAAAGACCTTGGGTATAATTCAGTTCCCCAACACAAAGATTCATATTTTGAATTTATAGAATTTGTGAGTTTCGTTCCTACACACACACACACACACACACACACACACCATCCCTAAAGCGCATATATAATACCCTGGGTCAAACACGCTCCTCACAATCATGTCCTTCCATCTAAGACAGAGAAAGGAGATATACCCATGTTGTCTCTATGGGATCCTTTCTGATCTGACTCCCAAATATCCCAGGATCAGGATCAAAGGAGGTATTTACCATATAAGGGTAAATTCACTGTATCTACAAATTTATTGATGTCTAATCACATTGTGACAGACATACTAGGGGGTCTTTCTTGTTCCTCTGCACTGCATCACTGAGGGTCAGAGGAGAACATGAGGCCCCAAGAGAAGAAGCAATAGCTCCTCAACACATATTTCTCATACTAGGAACTGTATTTGGTGCTAGTAACAGAGTGGAGTGCAAGATAGAAGAATGTCGTTTTATACATCTTACAGTTTAGTGTCTAGAAAAGAGGTATCATTGAAATATTACCACAAGTGTATCATTTCAGACTATTGTTAGGACTCTGAAGTTAAAGCACAGGGTTTTAAAAAAAAAGTACAGAGAAATTAGAAGGGGCCTTGTAAGTAGCAACAAAAGGGGTTAAATTAAAAAGAAAAAAAAAAAGAAACCACTGTTTAACCACAGTCAATGAAATTAGATAAAATTATCTGCTAGTCTTTATGTAAAGATCTAATGCTGCCCTTTACAATAAAGGCTCTATATGACTTGCAAGATACAGTAAAATTAATTTTATATTGGGCTGCCAGGCGCTGTTAGGAGAGCGTGTTTATGTAAGCAGTCCCAGAGCTGAAAACATTCAGTTGTAAAGGCCAAGTCTCAGGAGTGGCTTAGTGAGGAAAAATCCAAGGGCTGGCACTCCCCTGGGGCAAAGTCTCAGCTAGCTTTATGGCTGGGCACCCCGTTGGGGGGTTTTTCTTTAATAGCTCCTCCCTACAACACCCTGGA
>NW_011484304.1:1703875-1703969 GCF_000754665.1 Bison bison bison | reverse complement strand
CATCAGTCCTTCCAATGAATATTCAGGACTGATTTCTTTTAGGCTTGACTGGTTTGATCTCCTCACAGTCCAAGGGACTCTCAAGAGTAATACC
>NW_011484304.1:1680818-1703775 GCF_000754665.1 Bison bison bison | reverse complement strand
TGGCTGGACACCCTGTTGGGTGTTTTTCCTTAAATAGCTCCTCCTGACAACACCTGGCAGAACCCCGAAGGAGAAATGGGATTGATCCGCCTTTGGATTTTTGCTCGGCAGCAAAGTGGAAGGGAATTGGAAACAACTGTCTTTACTTAAAAACTAGGTGAGGATAGTTTCTATATAGAGAGGTACGGATTGGACTTTCTCCAGTTTCTGAATAAGAAGAGTCAGGCTCACTGCAGGGAAGAAGAAAATGAGCTCAAGCAGGCTTGATTAGAAGAAAGTGAGACACTGTTTGAAGTGAGGATTCCCTGTGCAACCAAGGTGATGCGGACTTTTTTTGAGGAATCTACTTCTCGACCCTGGCTGCATTTGCCTACGTCCTTTGCATCCGCATGGGCTCATGAAATTTCACCAACAGAGTAGGACTAGGAGAAGGGGCACCTTCCAGAACTACTGCTGCCAGTGCCCCCGTCCCCAGGGCGAGCCACTGCCAACCCTCGCCTCCGTGGGAGACCCTCTAACACTGGCGGGTGTAGTTGTGTTGTTACCTAGTCTCTCCCATAAAAGGATACTAAAAAGAATTGCCCAAGAAAGAGGAAAACACAGGAAGGAAGCAGAAAATGACGACACTAGATGTAGTTAGAAGACAGCTAATCAAGCATATGACAACACTGCCACCACGCCTGGGAATATACATGTGCCACCAGAGGGACTGAGTGCAAGAGAGCTCAACGACATGGCGAGGGGCAGGCTGAAGATGTCTCCGGGAGGTGACATGGGTGAAAACTTTCGTGTTCAAGGACGTTTGAGAGAGATTTTTAGGACGTTGAAAGTACAAAGTGTAAAATGTTGATCTTAACTTAGAAGGTATGTGTATTCATCAAGTTATAGAAAAAGTTATTATGCAAAGAAGGCGAGCACTGTTTAAATTACTGTTCATATGATTTTAGAAATTAACAAAAAGATTTCATTGCCAAAAAGAAAGAATGGGACCAGAAGCCCTGAGTGACTCTTTCAGACCGACAAACTTGAGAAGCCAGTGTGACGGCCACCATTCCCCTTTCCCCTTGCACCAGTTTTCCGCAGAAGAGGGCAGTCACCTAGATGGCACATCAGGGATGGCAGAGCCACAATGTGGAAGGAGCCTGGGTCCTTGAGTCACCATTTGGAGGTGAGCTAACTACCAGTTAGGGAGATCCATTCTGGCCATTAGGCGAGTGAGAAATTAACTTCTATTTTGTTGAAGCTGTTATACTGGCAAATTGTTTACAGCAGCTATTATCCAAGTAGAGTGACATTCAGCCCTAGAGATTTAGTGTGTGTGTGCTTGCATGCATACATGTGCGTGTGTGTGTGCTCTGTCGTGTACAACTGTTTGTGACCCCATGGGCCCACCAGATTCTTCTGTCCATGAAATTCTCCAGGCAAGAATACTGGAGTAGTTTGCCATTTCCTACTCCAGGGGATCTTCCTGACCAGGGATCAAGTCCTAGTCTCTTGTGTCTCCTGCACTGACAGGTGGATTCTTTACCACCAGTGCCACCTGAGAAGCCCAGTAGAGTGACATTCAGCCCCAGGATTGGGTTTAGTACCTTTTCTTTAGGGTTATTAATATAAGGAAATATGTTGCTGCTATCCCTACTATGCCCATTGGGAAAACTTGTTCATTTTATGACATTTTTATCTGTCTTCACATGGTCTCAGAAACCTTCTTAACATTGTAGTTATTACCAGATTATTGAAGTTAGCTCTCAGAAAAATATCTATTTGCTATTCCAGCATGACGGTCAGCTTCTTCAAATAAGGATTTAATATCTCTCACTTATCACATGGCCAGCACATAGCAGCAGCTCAAAAATATTTGCTGAATGTATGGAAAGGGGTAGATGCTGTACAAAGATCTATTCTTCTATATTTACAACCTTCTTTAGGCCAGAGAGCTACCACAAAAAGGGAGGCCATAGAGACAATTATTAGGATAATTGAATTTCAGGTATTAAGGGTCCTGGTAGACTTGGAGTAGCCATCCTAGGGTGGAAGGTCAGTATTCATTGATAATCTCTCACCTCTGTATTTTACTTTGCTTTCATAGAAAAAGCAATTCAAATTGTTCAGATCTACTTGGAGATCCAGTGTCAGGAGAGGTAAAGGGGAAAAATTCACACTATTGTTTAGATGGTGCTTTGAATATCATAGCCAGACAGATGTTAACTTAGAGAACCTGTCAGTAATCAATGTGAGCAGCAGCGAGCATAGCCATCCCTTTCCTCAGCAGCACCAGCTCCAGTAGCAGGACTCCTGCATCCATAATTTCATTTGGTCATTGTTGAAGCAAAGAAAACAGAGGGGTCTACCCATTTCACAGATAAAGACAGAATCCTAGAGGGCATATGACTTGACAACGTCATGAAATATTAAATACAAGCTCAGGTCCAGAACCCAGGACTCAACATTTCACCTATCCATTTGTACAGCAGTCATTCAGCTGAGAATCAGTAAGTACTGAATACTTGTCAAGCACGAGCTGCCCCTGAGTCTTGCTGACCACATCTTCACATCATTTTTTCCACAGCACAGACTCCTGTGTCCTCCTCATTCTTGGTATTTTATTAAAGTATAGCCCTTTCTCTTCTACATTATCAGACTGTTAAAGCCAAAGTGGCGGGAGGAGTGTTGTATGGCAAGAAAGCATTGGACCCCTCTCTTGGAAACTTGCAGAGTCTGGGATTTGCCTGGAAGTAATGGAGAGATGGTCTAGAGTCTATGATGGTTCCCAGGGGCTTGAAAGCATTCCTTTGGTGCCTTAGCTGGGGCTTCAGACCTACAGCCTAAGAAATGTAGCTTTCTGATCAGAACCTGGGTCCATGAACACCACGATCCAGCTTTGCTGGCTCTCAGCCATCAAAGCATCTGAGATGGACGTGGAAGCAACCTGTTCCGTCACTTCCACAGACACCGGGACACTCAGTTGCAGATGCCAGCTTCCAGCCCAGGGTGCTCCCATCAGAGCAAGAGGGCTCTTCCCAAGGCCAACAGTAGGGGCCAAGGATCACTGCATGCACACATGCCAAGTCACTTCAATCGTATCCGACTCTGTGACCCCATGGACAGCAGCCCACCAGGCTCCTCTGTCCACGGAATCCTCCAGGCAAGAGTACTGGAGTGGGTTGCCATTTAGTGGAGACTAATTCCTTCTATTAGTGGAGACTAATAGACCCACATAAATATCAATTCATTGCTTATCTTTGGAGGGAAGTAAGAATTCCCTTGGAAGGAGCCTGCGTTTGTATGTGTTAAATTGCTTCAGTTGTGTCCAGCTGTTTGCGACCCCATGCACTGTAGCCCTCCAGGCTCCTCTATCTGTGGGATTCTCCAGGCAAGAATACTGGAGCGGGTTGCTATGCCCTCCTCCAGGGGATCTTCTTGACCCATAAGTGGAACCCATGCTTCTTACATCTCCTCCACTGGCACACATGTTCTCTACCACTAGTGCCACCTGCTGCTTTCCTGGTGGCTTAGAAGGTAAAGAATCGGCTTGCAATGAGGTAGACCCAGGTTCAATCCCTGGGTGGAGAAGACCCCCTGGAGAAGGGAGTGGCAACTTGCTCTAGTATTCTTGAATTTCATGGACAGAGGAGCCTGGCAAGCTACAGTCCATAGGGTTGCAAAGAATTGGAAATGATTGAGCAACTAATATCCAATACCAAACCAACCTGTGAAGCCCTGGAAGGAGCATTAGTTCAGTTCAGTCACTCAATCATGTCTAACTCTTTGTGACCCCATGGACTGCGGCACATCAGCCTTCCCTGTCCTTCACCATCTCCTGGAGTTTGCTCAAACTCATGTCCATAGGGTTGGTGATGCCATCCAATCATCTCATTCTCGGTCCTCTTCTCCTCTTGCCTTCAATCTTTCCCAGCATCAGGGTCTTTTCCAATGAGTCAGTTTTTCACATCATGTGGCCAAAGTGTTGGAGTTTCAGCTTCAGCATCAGTCCTTCCAATGAATATTCAGGACTGATTTCTTTTAGGCTTGACTGGTTTGATCTCCTCACAGTCCAAGGGACTCTCAAGAGTCTTCTCCAACACCACAGTTCAAAAGCATCAATTCTTCAGCACTCAGCCTTCTTTATGGTCCAACCCTCACATCCATACATGATGGATAGGTGATGGAGTATAGTGATGTCATAAGGAGAAAATTGTCATAGTGGAATAGGTATTAGCAATCTCAGAACACATAAGGGTATTTTTTTTAAGTCCTTGGAAAACTCACTTTTACAGTTCTCTGAGACTGCTTCTTCATTTTTCCCTCCTTCCCACAAGATGTTCTACACTCCATTGCTCCCTAACTCTCAAACACACTAGTTTTATTTCTGCATTGTGTCACATCAACGATCTGATTTGCATCTTTCTTTTCTACCTGTTTCAGCAAGTCCTGCTCACTCACTTGGCGGTAGAATCCCTTCTTCTCTCCCCAACTTTCTATGGTCTGGAGAGAGAGGCCCAGGCCACACCATTCATCACAGCTCCCACGGCTTTCTCTTTATGTATACTGATACCACATTTCCTCTGAGATTATAAGCCTTGTGCAGAAAAGGCAGTTGATCTTGTGCTCTTTAGTATATAAACTGAACACTCCGTTTTAAAAAATTAAATGTTGTTCTTTCTGTTATTGTTTCTCAAGCAGTGGATGAGGACTTTGATCTCACATAATAGAGGCTGTATTCTAAAGAGCTAATCCATATTTGGGGTCTAAGTGGATTTGCCATCTGCTATGAACAGTTTTAAGTAGATGAGACGGCCACATGGGGAAGACTTTGGGAGATGGGGACAACCTCCTGAGGATTCCTGCTCATAGATCTGGGGATTAGCAGTGGTGACATCTTGGAAAATGAGGTGACCTAAGAGAAAGTCAAGGAACTCAGCTTCCTCCTCTTCTCAGTAACTTTTGGAAATCCTTTTTTTTTTAAATTTTTTGTATTGGAGGAAAATGTGCTTTATAACATTGTGTGAGTTTATGCCATACAGCAATGCAGATCGGCCATAATTAATACAGGCCTCCCCTCCCTCTTGAGCCTCCCTTCCTCCACCCCATCCCATCCCTCTAGGTCATCACAGAGCAGCAGGCTGGGCTCCCTGGGTTATATAGCAACTTCCCATCCGCTAGCGATTTTACGCTTTGTAGTATACATATGTCCATGCTGCTTTTCCATTCGTCCACTCTCTCCTACTCTCACTGTGACCACAAGCCTGTTCTCTACATCTGAGTCTCAGAGAAGAGATGACGTGCATGTGAGACTCAGATCCACAGGGCAGGCTTCCCAACTGAGCATGCAGACCTGTTAGGGAGGGAACGCTGATAATAGCAGAGGGGGAGACATAGGCCCACCGTCCCCACCCACTTGTGGAAGGTCCCGAATCAACTGCCCTAGTTTTCTCACCACATCCCGCCCCCAACCCGCACCAAAGCTGGCCGAGAGCCAGGCAGACCTCCAACATTAAAACCGGCAAATGGAATCCAAGCCTTGATACGCCCCCTCCCCACCTTTTTTCCTTGCTCAAAGAGGATTTTGGTGCCAGCACCATATGTTGAAAGGGTCCAAGCACAATCCTATTACCATCGCAGGAGGCATTAAATAATTACATTAATTTACCTAAATATGGAAAAAAAAATCTTTACAAATCAGAGACACTTGGCAAATTTTCCGGCTGCACATTTTTCTCTTGGCACGGCACACTGTCCTGTTGGGTTCCTATTGCTACTTGGAGTGTTTCCTTTAATTGTGGGGCACATGGCTTCTCTTGTTCTGTTTAATTTTCTCGAAGCTGGTTCCCTATTCTGGCTACAAACGTATTATAGGGAAAAAAATGCCCACAGTAGTATGGATTGTGCTGAAGTGTACCCTAAGGGGGAGAACATAAAAATAGTAATTTCTCGTATATGAAACCTTCCAAAGGGGCGGTCTTTCATGAGCTTGCTTTACAAAAAGGACTGAAGGAATGGAAAGGGGGAAAAAGAAAGAAGGGAGGGATTAGAAGAGGAAAGGGAAAGGGTTTCTGCCATGGAGTCGGAGGTGGCTGTCTGGGTTCTGTGAGTATTAATACCACGAACAGGACTTTTCTTTGGTGGACCTTCCAGGGACACATCTCTTCTTTGGTCTATACCTTCACTGCCAATACTCCCTGTGTCTCAGCCATGTGCCTTTACTGTTTGCTGGGAAACTGGAGGACTGACATGAGGGTCATATGTACACAACCCTGTGTGCGTGCATACTAAGTCACTCAGTCGAGTCTGACTCTTTGTGACCGAATGGAATGTAGCCCTCCAGGCTCCTCTGTCCGTGGGATTCTCCAGGCAAGAATACTGGAGTGGGTTGCCATTCCCTTCTCCAGGAGATCTTCCCTACCCAGGGATTGAAACTGTGTCTCACTGTCTCTCCTGCAAGGGCAGGTGGGTTCTTTACCACCAGTGCTACCTGGGAAGCCCACCTTCCCCATAAAGCACAGGAAGAGCAGAATGACTGTCACCCACACAACACAACTGGAGAGACCAAGAAAGGGGAAGTCCTGGTACCTTGCAAAGCTCTCTGATCCAAGAACTGCCCTGGCTTCCCTTCTCTGGCATAAGGGCTTTTAGAAGCTGCTTTTCAAAGGCTCTGTGAAAGACCATGACTTTTTCTTTTGTTTCTAGCCCATTGCAGAAACTTTTTTTTCCATCACAGCCCTTGGCGGTTGCAGTAAAGTCAAATGGCTGGAAAAATTTCTCAGTGCTTCCTCTTACTTTCTAGCCCTGTCTCTTTGTGGATGAGTAAGCAAGAGAGAGCAAGGACCAGTCCATGGCCCCCCCTTGAGTAGCTCTAATCTAAACTGCTGGGAGATGAGATGCAGCTAAAATGGCCCCTTCCAAGAGGGGTGCTCATTGACGTTGGGGTTAGGCTCCCATCTTTCTAAGAGCAGAGATACAAAAAGAGCAGCTGGGTCCCCAGAAGATGAGCCTCTTCCACTCCTGCCCAGTTTACAGAAGGTCCACTTAGCCTGAAAAGAGTGCCAAGTCCCACCAGACCTCACTCCAGTCCTTGAGATCTTGGGGGAAGCTGGTCTTCAGACATGGCCAGGGTAGCTATAGAGGGCGAAGCATTATTTTTTAAGGCAATATGTGTGCCTTTAAAAAAGATATTCATATGTGGTTAAGACAATAGCGAAAAGATGTCAGAGGAAGTAAAGAATGGTGATTTTTTAAGGTTCTGACTTCTCCACCCCAAAAATGGTGCCAGTTCCACCTCACAAAACATTTACTGTTCTGAAGTCAGGGTCTGGCAAGGCCTCTGCCTCTAGACATTATAAAAGATGCAATTTTCCTACCTTCGTCACACTCCTGCTCACGTCCAGCCTGTTCCATACATGACTTCTCTCTCTTCCCTGCTGTTAATTCCAGGTGTTAGGCTGATGCCATTTTCTTGATGGTCTGGCAGCATCCGCCTCATTGCCTATGAGATGTTTAGAAATGAAGAATCTCAGGCCCCGCCATGCCCCCAGCTGACCTGATTCCACATGTGAACAGCATCCTTGAGTGTTTTCCATCCGCACGCTGCTCATGGAAGCCACGATGGTGACACGTGACATGCATTCAGCTCCACTTTCTGCACGAGGGAGGTGGTATAGACAGGACAACCTCAGGGAGCTGGAGGACAGGAAACCAATAAGGTAAAGTGAAGGGCTAGAAAATCAGAAAGTTACTACTGACCCTAGACCGGAAGGGACAAAGAGAAGAAGCCCCAACCTCCCAGAAGCTGCAGGAGAGAGCCCTGACAGGGGCTAGGGTGGTTTATTTTTTATTTTTCCAAATTAATTTACTTATTTACTGGCTGCCCTGGGTCTTCATTGCTGTGTGGGTTTTCTCTAGTTGCGGTGTACGGGCTTCTCATTGAGGGGGCTTCTCTTGTTGTGGGTTTCCAGTTCTAGAATTCTGGCTCAGTAGCTGTGACACATGAGCTTGGTTACTCTGCACTATGTGGGATCTTCCAGGACCAGGGATCAAACCAGTGTCCCTTGCATTGCAGCAGGGAGGATTCCCAACTACTGGACCACCTGAGGAGTCCCAGGGCTAGGGTGTGTTATGAAGCCTTCAATAGAGGAAGAGGGGGAAAAACATCCTTTTGACCCTAGGGAAATAAATACCCCAATATCTGTCTTCTCTCCACCTCCCTCTGCTGTCAGTGTTTCTATTAAGGGCTGAATTGTGTTCCTTGAAAGATATGTTGATGTCCTAACTTCCAGTACCCCAGAATGTGACCTTGACCTTATTTGGAAATAAGATCATAGCAGATGTAAGTAGTTAAGATAAAGGTGTACTGGGGCAGGGTAGGCCCTTCATCCTACATGACTGGTGTTCATATAAAAACAGAAGGGATACAGAGACGGAGGGACATAGGAAGGAAATGGCTATGCGATGATGGAGGCAGAGATTGCAATAATGTATCTTCAAGCCAAAGTTTGCTGGCAAGCACCAGGCACTGGAAGAGGCAGGGAAGAATTCTTTGCTGGAGGTTTCAGAGGCCATGTGGCTCAATGGTAAAGAATCCACCTTCAGTGCAGGAAATGCAGGAGACACAGGTTTGATCCCTGGGTTGGGAATATCCCCTGGAGAAAGAAATGGCAACCCACTCCAGTATTCTTGCCTGGAAAATCCCATGGACAGAGGAGCCTCGTGGACTATAGTCCATGGGGTCACAACAGTGTCAGACACAACTTAGCAACTAAACAATAAGAAAAGCCCTGAGGCCACCTTGATTTTGGACTTCCAGACTCCAGAACTGTGCCGCAATAAATTTGTCTTGTCTTCAGCCACTCAGTTCATGGTACTGCGTCAGTGTAGCCCTAAGAAAGGGATATAGTCTCCAAAGGGAAGGCAGAGAACAAAGGAACGACTTAATAGGAAGGTGGAAAAAAAGAGAGAATGAGTATGGAGGAACAAACAGTGAGTGTACAACAGAGAGGGGATATCAAAATACCTGATAGAAAGCTTTTAGGTTAAAAGAAAAAAACAGAAAACAGTTTCCTTTTGCAAATGTTACCAAACCCTCTGCTGCTGGCTCCTTCCCTGGCTGCTTGAAAGAAACCTGCCTGCAACATGTGAGCCTGCGGCCAGCACACAGAGGGAACAGGACATTGACAGAGAGACAGTGTGCGATAAACCTGATGGCTTAATTTAAGCTCTTGATCCTCTCTCCTCTGTGACCTGAGCTATTCTTTCTAAAGACCTAGATGCCAGAGAATGGTCTCATGACTCCGATAAATGTAAGCATCCACATCAAGTCCTTCTGACTAATTTTTTTTTAAAATATGTATTTATTTGGCTGCTCTAGGTCTTAGTTGCAGCACTTGGGGTCTTCCATCTTTGTTGCGACATGAAGGATCTTTACTTGCAGCATGCAAACTCTTAGTTATGGTACGTGGGATCTAGTATGTGGTATCTGGTTCAATCCTGACCAGGAATTGAACTTGGGCCCCCTGCATTGGGAGCTGAGAATCTTAGTCACTGAATCCCCAGTGACTGAGGGTTTTTAGGACCCAGTCCATATGAAAAGAACAATTTTATAAAATCAAATACATATTTTCTTGCAGATCATTTTTTTAATGAAAAATCAGAAACAGCCTAGATATTCAAAATCAGAGGATGAGTCAAATGAATTTTCTGCATCCATCTGGTGAAATTCTATTTAGGCAAAAATTATGACATAAATGATGATTTTCTAAATGTCCTCCAAAGGATCCCAGGATTTTTCTCAAAACCCCTCATGTATGAAAGAGTAAACATATGAAACTATGGATATCTTCAGACTGATTTAACCAGATTCTTTTATTTCGACTTATATTTATCCATTTGGCCTCCAGATAGGATTTCCTTCCAATGAAGAGTCCCAAGCAACACTCATTCGTATGTCATTTGGGTTGAAAATATGCATTGTTTACCTTTTACGCACACGGATTAGCACTGGGGAGTAATAGGGGGGGGAGATTCCAGGTTTAATGAAGAGCAGAAGATCCGAGAAGGACTGTGGCAGACTGATGGCTAAGTCAGTTCAGTGACTCAGTCCTGTCCAGCTCTCTGAGACTCCATGGACTGTGGCACACCAGGCTCCCGTGTCCTTCACCAACTCCTGGAGCTTGCTCAAACTTATGTCCATCGAGTCAGTAATATCCAACCGTCTCACGCTCTGTCGTCCCCTTCTCCTCCTGCCGTCAATCTTTCCCAGCATCAGGGTCTTTTCCAATGAGTCAGTTCTTCACATCAGGTGACCAAAGTATTGGCGCTTTAGCTTCAACATCAGTCCTTTCAATGAATATTCAGGACTGACTTCCTTTAGGATTGATTTGTTAGATCTCCTTGCAGTCCAAGGGACTCTCAAGAGTCTTCTCCAACACCACAGAAGTTCATGTAAAACTGATCCATGTGGATGATGAGACCAAGTGCAGAGAGGGAAGAATCTAGACTGGGAGCAGGGTGAGCTGGTCCCATCGTGTCACCAGGAGGTAATATGCTTGAGTAGGTCCCCTTTGGGCTGTGGTTTCCTTGTCCTTAAAGGTCAAGAGCTCCACCTGAATGATCTCATGTCTTTATGAACATGCCAATGTTCTTTAATACTATAGAGAAACTTAGGTGATGTCAAAAAGAAATTTCCCCAAATATCATTACATCCAATTGCATATTCATTCCTAACTTCAACTTTCCTCATGTATTTTCAGCTCTTTTCCTACACATGAACCAGATATGTGGATATAAATAGTTTCTGACAGATACAACATTGTGTTTATCTCCATATATGTTTGTATCTCTATACATCTGTATCTATCTCCATATCATCTATATATAAAGATTTTGAGAGATTATTGTTCAAGCTGGATTTAGAAAAGGCAGAGGAACCAGAGATCAAATTACCAACATCTGTTGGATCGTTGAAAAAGTGAGAGAGTTCCAGAAAAACATCTACTTTTGCTTTATTGACTATGACAAAGTCTTTGACTGTGTGGATCACAACAAACTGTGGAAAATTCTGAAAGAGATGGGAATACCAGGCCACCTGATATGCCTCCTGAGGAATCTGTATGCAGGTCAAGAAGCAACAGTTAGAACTGGACATAGAACAACAGACTGTTTCCAAATCGGGAAAGGAGCATGTCAAGGCTGTATATTGTCACCCTGCTTATTTAACTTATATGCAGAGTACATCATGCAAAATGCTGGGTTGGAGGAAGCACAAGCTGGAATCAAGATTGCTGGGGGAAATATCAATAACCTCAGATATACAGATGACACCACCCTTATGGCAGAAAGTGAAGAAGAACTAAAGAGCCTCTTGAGGAAAGTGAAAGAGGAGAGTGAAAAAGTTGGCTTAAAACTCAACATTCAGAAAACGAAGATCATGGTATCTGGTCCCATCACTTCATGGCAAATTGATGGGGAAACAATGGAAACAGTGAGAGACATTATTTTTGGCTTGTTCCTTAGAAGAAAAGTTATGACCAACATAGACAGCATATTAAAAAGCAGAGACATTACTTTGCCAACAAAGGTCCATCTAGTCAAAGCTTTGGTTTTTCCAGTAGTCATGTATGGATGTGAGTGTTGGACTATAAAGAAAGCTGAGCACCAAAGAATTGATGCTTTTGAACTGTGGTGTTGGAGAAGACTCTTGAGAGTCCCTTGGACTGCAAAGAGATCCAGCAGGTCCATCCTAAAGGAAACCAGTCCTAAATATTCATTGGAAGGACTGATGCTGAAGCTGAAACTCCAATACTTTGGCCACCTGATGCAAAGAACTGACTCATTGGAAAAGACCCTGATGCTGGGAAAGATTGCAGGCAGGAGGAGAAGGGGCTGGCAGAGAATGAGGTGGTTGGATGGCATCACTGACTTGATGGACTTGAGTTTAAGCAAGCTCTGGGACAGGGAAGCCTGACATGCCACAGTCCATGGGCTTGCAGAGTCAGACATGACTGAGTGACTGAACTGACTGAACTGAGAGATTATCTACTTATATCCATGTGTCTATCTATATCCATATCTATCTATCTATCTATCAGGAGGATAGACAATTTTCATCCATTTTCATTGGATGGTAGGACTGGAAATGATGGTAAACCATAGAGTCAAGTCTGTTCATTCCTCACGAAACTGACACTCAAACAGAAGATACATAGTAACCAAAGTCATACAGTTAGTTGACATCCAACCCCCAGCTAAATCTCAAGATTTTAAAGCCAAAATTAACCACTTTTCACACTACAGTTGTTAACTTTACACTCTATCCTAAGATGTACTTGCTGTGCTTTCTGAGGTCTTGAAGAGGGGAAAAAAAAAACCGAAAACTTGTTTCTGAACTTCCGCTCACCTAATGAACTCATCCGGTTTACCAGATGCATGAAAGTGAAACAAATCTGATGCACAATCAGGTAATCCTGCATCTTCTTGGCGGCAGCGTCTGAAACAGCCGGAGGACAGTGCCCCAGCCTACAGTGGTGTTACGGATCACAACGGAAGCATATTGTCATCAGATTAATTTTCCAACGCTCCTACCCCAACCGCAGAATCCTGAGAGAACGAGTGTCAAATACACTTAATAATTGCATAATTATGACATCTGTTACTCTCCAGCACCTCTTAGTGGAAAATTAACTGAAGAAATAGCAGGTTCAAAGATGTGTTAACACTCTGATAGCAGATTTAATTGAAATATGACGGGGGAGGATAATGGAGATTAAATTAAGCTCTCAGATAATCATCTGACACAGAGATAATTGAGCCAGCCTCTGCCACGTTGATGAACGCTTCGGAGATGCTGTGCAGGGTGGCATTTCGAGTATCTTATCCTTCAGGCAAAATGGAATTCTTCTCCCTCCACCCCCCCTTCCTCTCTCTCTCTTGTCATTCAACATTTGTATCCTCCAAATCGATAATGTGAACAGCAGCATAATTGGAAATAAAAGATGATCTGAAATCCACAGGAAATTAGGTTGAGGTGCGCAGAGGAGTACAGTTGTGTCCTAGACACAAGGGGGGCTTTTATAAGCTGTCCATAAGAAGAATGTGCCTCCTCCCTGAAGTCTCACCGGGACTGTTTGTCCAATACCTCTGTCCTCAATGGAAAGAACTTCTCATGTTTGAGACAGGGAGGGGACCAGACAGAAGTGACTTCGTGCTCTCTTGACTCCACAGGGAACATTGCCATGCTTTTCAGGGCAAATTCAGAATGTAGTGTGCGCTGAAGATCTGGTACCCAGTACTGGAGGGCATGGAGTCATCCTATAGAGGCAGCTAGCTCATGGTGGTTATTAGTGAATGTCAGGGGTTACATGTGATGAACAGTTAAAAGCAAGAAGTGGGGAACAGAGTTCTGGTTGTTGTCATCACAAGGGTCAGCCTTCAACAGTCCTAGAGAGTAGGGACCCACCCTCTTTAACCCAGGAACTCCTGCCTCTCCAAGGGTTGTGAGTGGCAAGCCAAGTATAGACAATAAGATGGAATGCAAAAGGGGGTCTTCACCCTTTCTCCACCCAACCAGTGCCCCAGCTACTCAGAGTTTCAGGTCTGGGATTTTAGACCAATGTGATTTACCTGCTTTACTGATGTGGAGCTGTGAGAATGTGGTCACATCTCCTTAAGAGTCCACTGAAACATCTGTATCACATTTCTCTCTTATTCTTCTCTTCCTTGCCATCACCCCGCCCATGAACACACCAAGAATTCCCTGCCCTGGCCACTCCCTGTACAGTAACATAATTCAGGGGCACCCCTTTGGGGCTGAAGGAAGCCACTGACACAAGTGCCCCTGGAAGTGGATTGCCTAGCAGACATCCAACCTCCCAGAGCAAAGCTAGGCCCCTAAACTTAATACAGGAGGAAGAAATCTTCCTCCCACCAGTGCAGTCATGTGTCATATGGCACCTGTAGGATTCAGTAAGGGGCTCAGCCAGTCTCTTACTTCAGTGATGACCACATCCTCTAGTTCAGATCCACATTTTGGCAGTAAGTCCTTCAGTGGGCCATGGAGCCTGACGACCAGAGGATTGCCTCCAAATCCGGCCAGAGCATCCACACTCCAAATAGACATCCTCTTTCACAGGGTCTCCAGGGCACGATGCCCACAATGGCTGAGACAGAGTCTGGAGTCCAGAGCCTTACAAATGACAAAATTCCCCTCTCACCACCCTGTCTTTTTTTCGAATCTCATGGAGATTTTATTTTACAGAGCTCATTGCTCCTCTCAATTATCAGTCTCAAGTAGGATCTTGGATTCAGCAAGATTACAGCAATGTTTAAATCTGGGGAGAACGATGGGGCACTCCATCCCATCCCTTCCCTCCCAGAAGAGTTCCATTAAGTACATTTCACCAATTCCTGGCTATCAACAGTAAATTCCATTGCATCCAGCCCCCGAGCTAATCTATGATGGCAAAGCTTAGAGGGTGGGTTGTCCCAGGCGTCCTGTAATTTCTGTCCTAAATTGTTAATTTATTGAAGCATCAAAGCGCAAGGAATCTCATGAGAAGACAATTTAAGGGATCGTTTTAATCATCCTCCTGCAGCCAAGTAATATGGCACCAGAAATTCCTTCCAAGGCGAAGATTCTTGACCTTCCTCTGACCTCTCTTTTTATCTGCAGGATGGGTGTGTGGGGCCAATAAATCAACAGAACCCACCTCTTTCTGTCTAGTCTGATGCTGCCAACTGACACTGGATGGCTAGACTCTGCTTAGAGAAAACCTTAATGTGTTCACAACGGTAACATGTTTTTGTTGCTTCCACCCCTTTTAAGAATTTCTGCAGTTCCTTCAAGAAGTTGATTATTTTTTATATTGGGTATCATCTTGTCTTCTTGGGCAAATTATACAATCTAGGATATGTTTTGCTGAGTGTGTAAATGCCTTTTACATATTTCAAAATAATATCTAATTAAAATGTCAAAGTCATAGCTCATGTGGCTGGAGTGGACAGGGCTCCACCTCCTTCTTGAGCCTCTCAAAGTAACATTTACAGCATGTCCTACAATTAGGAGCGATTATAAATTCCAATTAAAAAGAAACACACACCATCCTGACGATATGGTTCTTTGATGTTTCTTTCTTTAATGTATGTGCTTGGTGTACCAAATTGTTTCAGCTTCCTCAGCTATGTTTCTAGACAGAAAAGACTCCCAAAACTGCAGGGAGAAAAGCAGACCAAGTGTGAGAAAAGTAGTAAAGTTCATTAAAAAAAAGAAAGGGTTATTGCATCTATAACTTCTGGACTTGGTGCTCATTGATTAGAGATTAAACATCATCCTTTGTACTACTCAGATTGGGATTTTTAATTAGGATGTCATTATTACACAGATATACTGAA
This sequence comes from Bison bison bison, assembly GCF_000754665.1. Classification (NCBI taxonomy): domain Eukaryota; kingdom Metazoa; phylum Chordata; class Mammalia; order Artiodactyla; family Bovidae; genus Bison; species Bison bison. The sequence goes on along the minus strand of NW_011484304.1, from coordinate 1,688,397 downwards.
GGCCAAATTGATTTCTGAGACCTTTTGAAATAATAGCACTACTTCTGCAAAATGAAAATCATAATAGATTATTGACTGCTTTAGGAGTTTTGATCCAAGGGCACCTCCCCAATGTCAGCATTTTCAATATTTTTAGTTTCATGCAAAGGGACACTCATAATTAGGCTTATATTAGAAGTTTGTGCACATCAATGCCGTGTTATGGATGCCAGTGGTGTCACATTGATTATCCTTAAATTATAACAGCAGTGACGTTGCTCATTGCTGAAATTGTTTATATGCCACAGAGTCTTTGTGTAATTTAAAAAGTGTTCATATTCATAACGAGTAACATACGTGACTCACAAGATCAGGAGCTCATCCACTTTCATAATTCATATGCTCTTCACGTCTCAGTAATTTTTTCAGGGTGCTCCTAGTTCAAAAGAAATACTTAATAGTTCCATGTATTAGTCAGGTCCAAACAACTTAATAAGCATTTATGTCCCAACAACTTAGTAGGCATATTAAAAAAACAGAAATTGAAAGAAAAACATATTATGTTTATTTTATTTTCTAACACCCACAATTACTTCTAATGGGATGTCTGTGCCATTAGGCTCTGCACAACTTCTAAAGTCTTGGAATCCGATTGGCTCCTGCCACTGTCATTTCCTGTTCCACACTGAGGTTTCTTCGGGTCTTGCTTTTTATCACAGCAACTGTGGAAAATCCAGCTTCCAAGAGATAGTACGTCATTGAAAGAAACACAGCATGATCTCATGTTGAGACTGTGAACGACCTCAAGCTAAGTATTGACAGTTTGCAAGTTGTCTGAGAAATGTTGGGGGCTTCCCTGGTGGTTCAGATGGTTAAAAAGTCTGCCTGCAATATGGAAGACCAGGGTTCAATCCCTGGGTTGGGAAGATCCCTTGGAGAAGAGAATGACTACCAACTCTAGTATTCTTGCCTGGAGAATCCTGTGGACAGAGGAGACTGGCAGGCTATAGCCCATGGGGTCGCAAAGAGTCGGACACGACTGAGTGACAAACACTTTCACTTTCCCTGCCCTTAACCTCGACCTGAGCATGATGGCCCATGCCTGTCAGTCCCACTGATGCCATACATCTAAGAATCTGGAGAACCACATCCCACGCAATGTAGCATTGGCTGAACATCAATGCCCGGTGGCATATCTACACAACAGAGCACCGTTCAGTCTTCCAAAAGGAATGCAGCTCTGAATCAGCACAAAGGAACCCTGAGACTATTATGCTAAGAGGAAGAGGCCAGGCAGATCACGCATGGTATGATTCCATTTATATGAAGGATCTAGAACAAGCAAATTCATAGAGATCGAAAGTAGAATCATGGTTACCAGGAGCTGATAGGAGGGGGGAACGGAGAGTTATTGTTTAATGAGTACAGAGTTTCTGTTTGGGATGATAAAAATGTTCTGGAAATGGATAAGGGTGATGGTTATGCAACTTTGTAAATATGCTTATTGCCACTGAATTGTACACTTAAAAAATGGTTAAAACTGTAAATTTTCTGTTGAGCCTATTTTCTCACACACACACACACACACACTCACAAATATCCAGCTTGGAAAATGCATGGATTTGCTTTAAAAGATGACACTAATAAATAAAGATTGGAAGTGCAAAAGCCCCATAGACACCTTGTCTCTTAAGGCATGAAATACCCAGTCAGAACAGGGGTTGGCAAACTTTCTCTGTAAAGAGCCAAATAGTAAATATTTTAGTCTTTACAGATCTAAAATCTCTGTTGCAACTATTCAACTGCGCCCTTGAATTGTGAAAGTAGCTATAGACAATATCTAATCAAATGAGCCTGACTGATTTCCAGCAAACCTTTATCAATGGAACTAATTTTAAATGTCATATGATTCTCACACACTGTAAAATATTGTTCTTCTTTAGACCTTTTCTCCAACCACTCTTAGGTAGACAGAGGACCAGACTTGGCCCCTAAGCTGGAAGTTTGCTGACCCCCAAGCTAGAACCTCAAATCAATAATGAGTAAACCCCATACTAACATAGTATATGGAATCTCTCGAAACATTAGGGATGGTGTTCCATGGTGGGTAGGAAATGCCACCCTTGCAAAATGTGTTAGTGTATGGCTCAGCCAGAATGAGGCATTCCATGAATGAGTTAAACCTAGAGTTGGCCCCCACTTCTACTTTCTGAAATTTTGTCCCATTACCCACTCAGGTCTCAAAGGCCAGCCCAATGCCCTGTTCATCCAGGCAATGAGAAAATTCATTTGATTCACTACAGGATATAAATAATGCCTTTTAACAGCTCCTGCAGGATTATTTCCACTGAAATATTAGAGATTCAAGCAAATTAGTAAGCGTAAGCAAACAAACAACCCCTCCTCCAGTAGTTGTAGAATTTATAAAAACTTTTTTATAAAAGGAGAGGACAAGGAGGCTTTGCGGCACTGCTGATCTAAAATGATATACATACATATATGTGTGTGCATTCTTGCATGCTAAGTCGCTTCAGTCATACTTGACTCTCTAAGACCTAATGGACTGCAGCCTGCCAGGCACCTCTGTCCACAGGTTTCTCTAGACAAGAACACTGGAGTGGGTTGCTATGCCCTCCACCAGGGGATCTTGCTGACTCAGGGATTGAACCCTGGTCTCTTATGTCTCCTGCATTAACAGGCGAGTTCTTTATCACTAGGGCCACCATACATGTGTATATATGCATGCTAAGTCGCTTCAGTCACGTCTGACTTTTTGCAGCCCCATGGACTGTAGCCTTCCAGGCTCATCTATCTTGCCTGGGACTTCCCCGGCAAGAATGCTGGAGTGGGTTGCCATTTCTTTCCCAGGGGATCTTCTCCATCCAGGGATCCAACCTGCATCTCTTGCATCTCCTTCATTGGCAGGCGAATTCTTTACTACTGTGTCACCTGGGCAGCCCTCATACCAGCTATAGCTGTTTGGAAATGGGGTCTCTGGTCAGTTTCTGGGCAATTGACACATGTGTACAGGCAAGCTTTTCTGCGTACACGCCTATAACTTGGCCTCCGATGGCTCCGAGCACCCTGAAAGGTGAATGATGCTCACGGGAGACCGCACTGGAAGCTGTCACCCTGGGCTCCTTCCCTGCATTTTGCCTTCTTCCTCTAATTCTTAACATCTCTCTCTCCTTGATTCTTAGATTTCTCCTCCCATGTCTGCATCAACTCATGATACCATTTTGTCAAAACAATGGACAATAATAGCTCACAATGAGCTCTAAATAATTTAAATATTTGGTTACAATGAAGATGGCCACAGCCTGCACATCTCTTTGAGCTCAGAAAGGGTTTCCTTCATTAGTTCTAACTTTATTTCCCATAAAATAGGAGGCCATTTGAGTAAAATGATAGTTGGAAAAAATTTTTAAACAGAACCAGCAAATAAACATGGTCTTTATGAGTTGTAACTTAATCCCCAGCTGATGTCATGCTTCATGTTTCAACAGCCAGAAAATGCCTGACATCTATATATCAGGCAGATTTATGGAGACTTCAGGGTAAAGAGGTAAGAGGATTTCTTAAATAAGTATAGTGTGTTAGTCTGGGGGCAATTTGCATCCTCTGTTATTCAGAGATCGAAATGTGCACATTTGGGCAAATTATAGGAATATGCCTTTTCAGTTCATCTCTTTTTTATGCTTAAAAAGTCTTCAGATCTGGGAGATGAGTGCATGAGAAGAGAGAGGTGGGGAGAGAGAGAAAGTCAAAATGTGGTTCTCCTTTGCCCCTATTTGGTCACTGATGTTGCTCTGGCAATACTAGAGAGAACAGGAAAGATCCTGTATTACAAATCTCAGAATCATAAACCACACACAGACCCTCTCCTCTTCCATGCCTGGCTTAGTGGCAGAATTGATTGTGTTGGCTGCAGGGCATAAATGAAGATTCAGCACCCTCATGATTCCCTATCAATGCCTATTGAAAGTGAAAGTGAAAGTTGCTCAGTCAAGTCCAGCTCTTTGCACCCCATGGCCTATAGAGTTCATGGAATTCTCTAGGCCAGAATACTGGAGTGGGTAGCCTTTCCCTTCTCCAGGGGATCTTCCCAACCCCAGGATCGAACCCAGGTCTCCCACATTGCAGGAGGATTCTTCACCAACTGAGCCACAAGGGAAGCCCAAGAATACTGGGGTGGGTAATCTATCCCTTCTCTAGCAGATCTTCCCAACCCAGAATTCGAACCAGGGTCTCCTGCATCGCAGGCAGATTCTTTACTAACTGAGCTATCAGGGAAGCCCCTTATCAATGCCTATTTGATCACCACAATTCCAGCAGTTATCCCACAGGGACTGAACTTTTCAGACGTAAACCTCTCCTTATATCACACATTGGTGGTCAGTTAGCCTAGAAAAAATGATTTTGAAGGAGTCCCAGCAAAAATGACTCACTTCAGTTTTGACATGTATTGTCTGTAGATTTAATCCAAACTTCCCTATAGGTCTGCTCACCCTGGTGAATGAGTAAGAATAAGTCACACTAACTGATACAGCAAAATGCCCCACGTCTCAGTGGCTTAACACCATCACGGTTTCTTTGTTGCTTATACTGTAATGCTTTGGAGTGCTTACAGAGTGGACTTCTATATGGTGACTCAAATAGTGTCTTTCAATCATGTACCTTTGCCATCTGGAAACACTTGGAGTCTACTAAATACCCTGCATTCATCTGGGAAATAAGAAAGACAGAGAGAGAGAGAGAAGTCTGGAGAACTACATAGGAAGTTTAATGGATCGCTGGGCAGACTGGGTCACACAGCTCTCTTAACTGCAAAGGATGCTGGGAAACGCAGACAACTGGTTTCCAACCTCTATTTTGGTGCAGAAGTCACAGGACTGCAGAGGTGAATGGCTGCTGGGGTTTCCTCAGAGACAAAAAGATGAAACAAATAACAAAAACAAAAGTAGCTTTTTTATATTTTTATTTCACTGTTGACCACATGCTTCAGGCAGGACAAGTACTTTTAAATGGGGCTCTATAGACTTCTTTCGGAGAAGGCACTGGCGACCCACTCCAGTATTCTTGCCTAGAAAATCCCATGGGCAGAGGAGCCTGGTGGGCTGCAGTCCACGGAGATGCTAAGAGTCAGACACGACTGAGCGACTTCACTTTCGCTTTTCACTTTCATGCATTGGAGAAGGAAATGGCAACCCACTCCAGTGTTCTTGCCTGGAGAATCCCAGGGACGGGAGCCTCATGGGCTGCCATCTATGGGGTCTCACAGAGTTGGACACGGCTGAAGCGACTTAGCAGCAGCAGCAGCATAGACTTCTTTGGTGATACAGTAGAAAGACTCTGCCTTTCCACACTGCACAGGTTTGATCCCTGGTTGGGGAACTAAGATTCCACATGCTTTGCAGCTCAGCCAGAAGAAAAAGTAAATAAATAAATAAAAAGAAAATGTTTTTAATAATTAGACAGATTCAACTATTTTACAACCCCATGGGCTGTAGCACACCAGGCTCCTCTGTCCATGGGATTTCCCAGGCAAGAATACTGGAGTGGTTCGTCATTTCTTTCTCCAGATCTTCCTGACCCAGGGATCGAAACTGCATCTCCTGGATTGGCAGGCTAATTCTTTACCACTGAGCCACAAAAGAAGTCCTAGATAGATAGATGGATAGATAGATATGGTGGTTCTAAGTGAGGTAGGGACTTGCCTGTGTCCCAGGTCATAAAAGTAATAAAGGACCCATTCTGAATCAGGACCCAGATATCCCAGTGTTGAATTCGCAGTTGTTGCTACTGCATGGAAATTGTAAATATAAATGGTACTAGAGGGTAGGAGGTGGGGTTTATCTCAAGAAAGCTGGAAATTAAATGGAATTGAGAGACAATTTCTAATTCCATCTAAGTGTTGGTAATGACTTACTTATAGGGTATTTGAGGAGTAGAGAGTGAAATTATTTCAGTCTCTGCTTTGAGGCTAAATGCCAGCCTAATTCAGAAATCCAGTCCCTGTTCACCCTAGTCTATCGTTTTTTTTCTCTTTAAGAAATTAAAGCAGAACTTTTCATTGTGTCATATTAACATGACTGCTGGGACTTCCCTGGTGGTTCAGTGGCTAAGACTCCATACTCCCAATGCAGAAGACCTGAGATTTGATCCCTGGTCAGGGAACCAAATCTCACATGATGCTGCAACTAAGACCTGGTGCAGTCAAATATATATATATATTTTCTTTTTTTAAATATAACAAGTGGTGATGACATTGGCCAGGACAGCAGGTGGAAAGCTGTTATGACCTCCTGCAATGATGCAGAATGGACAAAAAACACACTTAAATGAGTGCAGAAATATCTGAGAGGGTTACGGTTAGAATCCTGGTGTGTGTTAATTTCCACAGCTAGTACAATACTAATAAAATGTTTTCATCCTTCCTGCCAAAGAAAGAGGAGCTCAATCCCCTTTGCTCTGGATATGCAGCTCCGAGGAGATGTCGCAAGGCTTTATAATCATGATTTCAAAAAGGTTTGTGGAAATGTTGCATTAATTCTTATAAAGAAATCTTTTTTTCTTAATTTTTTCATTAACTTCAGACATTTACTTGCAATTACATTTGTTCGGTGAATACAATGACAGAAATTAATAATTCATAGCTTTTGTCAGGGAAAATTTTTTTAAAAGGGACAGTTGTTCAATCAAATACAACTTTAAATGCCCCATCTTTATTTAAATAAGATTTTTAAAATAAATAATGGGGACTGTTATTGTACTTCCTATAAATCTCTTTTTCAAATTATATCTATGCTCTACCTAGTGACATGAAATCTTGGGTTGTTCAGAGCCCATCAGGAAAATAACAGGTTCAGATCTGATGTTCTGAAAGCAGGGAAATTTGAGCTCTGTACATACCGCTCTGCCTTAATCCTCTAGGGCATCGTGGTTTGTGATGGAGTATCAGAGCATGAGAAAGCTAAATGGGGTTGACAAGTTTGTGCCTTCCTGACAACCTCTCCTCTGACTTTTGGGAAGTTCAAGTTCAGAGAGAGTGTGAGCCTTTCAAGTTCACAGAGTGAATGAGCAGCACATACCTCAGCAAACATCTCCTGATCCCTGGCCAAGGCTCCCTCCATCTGTGATGCTCTCTTGAAGTCATCTTCCTGCCAAGGGCCTGCCTCCCCAGTGGCTACTTGGAGATTTTGGTGTAAGGTGTTTCTAGGCAGACCGAACCTTTCATCCCAACTGCTTAAACAACTAACCTGAGATTCAACTATTAAAATTTGGTTACTTTGGATTATGAATACAGATAAAAATCATGTTTCCCTTGTTAAAATGAAAGTACTCATCACTTGAGAATCAGCTTATGTGGAAAGGTGGAAAAAAGGCCAGGGTCTAGGAGAAAGAGGCTGATAAGGGGAGCCTTAGGTCATTAAGTCTCAAGACAGTGGATAAGATGGATTCTCTATGTGTCTCTGCCTCTCCCTGCCTGTAAGAACCTGGTTGGCAAATCAATTCCAGCCCTCAGTTGTTCCAGTCATAAAACAAACCATGAGACACTGGAAATTGCTAGCCTATCCATAGGCTGAGGGGGGGCGGGAGG
>NW_011484304.1:1679521-1680718 GCF_000754665.1 Bison bison bison | reverse complement strand
CTGGGAAGTTTAGCCTAATGGTTGAGAATTGACTGTCTCTAGGTTTGATTCTTGACTCAACCAGCTGTAAGATCTGTGCCTTGGAAAAATTACCACTAAGATCTCTGAGTCATATTTTATTTGTAAAATGGAGAATTATCAGTTAGCTCTTGTGCTGTAACAAACAGCCCCAAATACAGGACTTAAAACAGCAATTATTTATTTTCATGTGTCTGAGGGTCAACTGTAGTGACTCTGTGTCTCACTGTGGTCTGTGGGTTAGTATGGGTGGTTCTGCTCTTTGCATGTGTCTTTCAATATCTTTCTGGGACCAGCAGACTAGGTGATTCTTCTGAAGGTGATGGCAGAAATGCAAGAGGGCAGGAGGAAACCCGGATGACCTCTAAAGACCTAGGCTCAGGCTGGTACTTCCATTTGTCTATACTTGACCAAAGCAAGGATGTGTGTGTTCTAAGTCGCTCAGTCATGTCCAACTCTTTGTGACCCTGTGGACTGTAGCCTGCCAGGCTCCTCTGTCTATGGGATTTCCCAAGCAAGAATACTGGAGTGGTTGTCATTTCCTTCTCCAGGGGATCTTTCTGAACCAAGGATCAAACTCTTGTGTCTCCTGCATTGACAGGTGGATTCTTTACCACTGCAGAAGGATGTGGCCAAGCCCAAAGTCAAGGGATAAATTCTACCCCAAATGAGGCTATGGCAAGAGTATGGAGGAAGCAAGGAGTGAAAAATCCACTCCCCCCCCCCAAAATTTATCATAGTAAATTTTGTGAATTATAGTACATAATTATCATAGTAAATTAGTAAATTTACATAGTAAATTATCATAGTACATTCCTCAGTTGCGTCTGACTCTTTGCAACCTCCATAGACTGTAGCTCACCAGGCCCCTCTGTTCATGGGATTTCCCAGGCAAGAATACTGGAGTGAGTTGCCATTTCCTTCTTCAGAGGGTCTTCCTGACCCAGGGATAGAACCCATGTGTGCTGCATTGGCAGGCGGACTCTTTAACACTGAGCCACCAGGGAGGCCCATCAGTTCAGTTCAGTCCCTCAGTCATGTCTGACTCTTTGCGACCCCATGAATCGCAGCACGCCAGGCCTCCCTGTCCATCACTAACTCCCGGAGTTCACTCAGACTCACGTCCATCAAGTCGGTGATGCCATCCAGCCATCTCATCCTCTGTTGTCCCCTTCTCCT
>NW_011484304.1:1675154-1679168 GCF_000754665.1 Bison bison bison | reverse complement strand
CTTCCAAGGAGTAAGCGTCTTTTAATTTCATGGCTGCAGTCACCATCTGTAGTGATTTTGGAGCCCAGTAAAATAAAGTCTGACACTGTTTCCACTGTTTCCCCAACTATTTCCCATGAAGTGATGGGACCGGATGCCATGATCTTCGTTTTCTAAATGTTGAGCTTTAAGCCAACTTTTTCACAAAAGTACTTTCTCACTGCATGGTTCTGACAATTAGTTAAGAAAGTATATATATTAGGCTTAGGTCTGGCTGTGCCCTCTCAGAGAATGGCAGGGTGTGCCTAGATGTATATTTGGAGTCCTCTCCTGGGTAAAGCAGCAATGGTTAGAGGCTAAGGATTTCCCTTTTTGATTTGAGATTTGGACAGTTGTTACAGAGGTTGTCTCCTGGAGGTGAGGAAATGTGTGGTCTTCCTCAATCCATCCATTTCCTGCTTCCACTTACAGTATTGACCCTCATCTTACACACAAAAGAAGCAAATGGATTTGATTAGCAAATACTTTCATCTACATCCTAATTGAAGTCTCTGGAACTTCCTTGTTTAAGAAAATCCCATTTTAATGCACAACACATCAGGTAGTCAAAAGAATTCCCTCTCCCATCAGCCATCCTACCCCTCCCAAACAGGGGAGTTTATCCACCATTTCCCCATGAGCTCCATCTGTCAGATCTAGACCCATGCAACCAAGGCTCTAGGCTGGAAGATTCTCCTCCTGTTTTTGATTCATGCTGGGAATCACTCAGGTCTAAAGCACTTAAAACTGGAGGAAAAATGCCCCCAGTGGTGCCTGGTCCAGATGTCTTCCCCCTGTGAACCTTCCTACTTCTTGCTAGGACCCCCAAGACAAGAAGCCCACTCTCAGAGGCTGCTTCAGCTGAACTCAATTGCAGCTGAGGAGGCAACCATTTGGCCATCTGAAAAGTCTGACCAGTTGGCACATTGCTGTCTCCAAATGAGCCGGCAGGAAACGGGGTTTCCTAAAACTTGGTTTTAAAGCACTTACAACAGGAAACCATTTCCCATGCATGTTAGATCTCTCTAATGACTGACTAACGAGAAACAGGCTATCTTAATACTCTGCCTCAAGCCATTACAAATGGCTTTCTTTCCAGACTTCATTAGAATATTTACTGCGTTTTGGATAGAAGACTTTTGACACTGCAGTCATAAAATTTACAGGGGACCTTTTTTTTTTTTTTAAGTCTAAGAAGAAACTCGGAAGAAGTGGGGAAAGCCCTTGGCTCCCCAGCCACCAAGTCCTTCATTAGTGGTCTTCGAGTCTCGTGACCTCTAATTAAGAAAATAAACATCCCTGGGATAGTCCAATAAATTACCTTCAGAAAGAAAAACAGCTAGGTCTCTCCTTTGTCAGCTCCAGCCTCTTTCATATTATATGCAGCGAGAAAGAGAAAATCCACAATGTGGGCCAGTCCTTGTGCTAAGCACTTTGGAAGTTACGTTACTGAAGCATCACAACCATGTGAAAGAGCGAGGTCATCATCCCTGTTTCCCCTCTGAGAAAACGTGGGGCTGAAGTAAGCCAAAATCACACAGTTGGTGAGTGACAGAATTTGGAAGGGATCCATAGCTCCTGGAAACATAGCCCCTGTTTTACCAACCTCACTCCTTGTGCCTCGGCTCAAACAGACCCAGTCAATACAGGCAATAGCTACTCTGTGCAAGAGAGATGTGGACTCAGTTTCTTCTTGTTGTGAATTTCATGCATCCAGTCTTCATAAATGTCATCAACCAGAGTCCAACACAACTCCTGTTAAGTCTCCATCCAGAGAAACATCACTATGGGCCCATGTGCTGTAGTCTTTGCAATACTGCAGTACCCACTTGCAGGGCTGGCTATCGAGGAAACAACCAAAGATACGGAAAAACAAAGCAGGGTGAAGGAATGGCCGGTGATATCTGCAGGGAGCAGGCTAGAGGAGACATTGAGTGGTTAACTGTGTGGTCAGGGAAGAATTCTGATGAGGGGTCATTTGAGTAGAGACCTGAATGAGGGAAGAAGAGAAAACTATGAAAAGTTTTGGCAGAACATTCTAGAATGAGTGGACAAGAAGGATTGGGGTCCCACAGTGGATGCATACAGCCCAGGTGTCTCTGGTGGTGTCCCCCATGGTTAAAGGTTGCATTGATAACTTTGAGTGTTCAGAGCTCTAAATTTGTCCTATGTAAACATACCAGAAACCTTCCTTTCTCCTAAAGTTTAATCCCATGTCAGAAACATCTTCACTGAAGCTCACTTTAATGATAGACCTTTGTTGCTTTGTTTTGTTCTTTTTATAACTGGAAACTTTTATGCATTTTTTGGTATAGGTGAATCACTCTGCTGTACACGTGAAACTAACACAACATTGTTATCAATTATACTCCAATATAAATTATTTTTTAAAAAGTCCATTGGTGTTTATTACCAAAATAATGCTTCTTCAAACTCAGCTATGCTCTGTGGAATACCCCATTCTCTATGATACTCTGTGTATTTAGAGACAAGAAAAAATGATCACTCATAAAGACAATGTGCTTTCTTTTAGTAAGTAATGAAGAACAATTGACCTACTGTGTTTCTACACTTTTGCCTTGATTCCTAGGAAGCTCCATGTTAAATTGAATATTTAATTAAAACAACAAACTTAGCTTTCAAGGATTTCAAACATTTCTAATGCTTAAAATTGTATCTGTTTTTTATTGCAACCATCCTTTAGTCCTTTGGGAAATGGTATGTAAATAGCACATGTACATAACATAATATATGCCAAGAATATAATAAGTATTGATTCATCTAAAAAAATAATATCTATAATCAGCTCTTTGGATACTTATTCCATTTATACTACATGGAGGCCAACCATATGACCAGACTAGATGGGAAAAGGAGAAACGTTGTCGTAGATTGATAGTCTAATGCCCCCATGCGTGAAGCAATCAATGGTTTACATCTCCCAGTACCCACATCCTCACATAGCTTCCTCTCACATGAACACTGATTTTAGCCGGTGACCTGCTTTGGCCAATGCTGCTGCTGCTGCTGCTAAGTCGCTTCAGTCGTGTCCAACTGTGTAACCCCATAGACAGCAGCCCACCAGGCTCCTCTGTCCCTGGGATTCTCCAGACAAGAATACTGGAGTGGGTTGCCATTTCCTTCTCCTTCTGGCCCATTGGACATCAGCAAAAATGTTGCAAGCAGAGGATTGATAAGCAATCACAGGTATTGCAATCAAGGCTTACCCTCTTGAAATGTTGTTCCCACCATATGAGACAGTCTGGTCCAGCTTTACTGAAGATAAAAAAACACATGGAGAGAGTGGTTCAACTCTCATATCTTTCTTATTTGAGCCCAGCCCCACACTGATCTTTCAGCTTCATGCAGCCTCATGAGTGAGTCCAGGCAACAAGGAGAGGAATCATCCATGGAATCATGGGAATTAATAGATCAAGCCTCCATATTTTACAGTAGCTTATTGCACAGCAATATATACAATCAGATCAGATCAGAATCAGATCAGTCACTCAGTCATGTCCGACTCTTTGCAACCCCGTGAATCGCAGCACGCCAGGACTCCCTGTCCATCACCAACTCCCGGAGTTCACCCAGACTCACGTCCATCGAGTCAGTGATGCCATCCAGCCACCTCATCCTCTGTTGTCCCCTTCTCCTCCTGCCCCCAATCCTTCCCAGCATCAGAGTCTTTTCCAGTGAGTCAACTCTTTGCATGAGGTGGCCAAAGTACTGGAGTTTCAGCTTCAGCGTCATTCCTTCCAAAGAAATCCCAGGGCTGATCTCCTTCAGAATGGACTGGTTGGATCTCCTTGCAGTCCAAGGGACTCTCAAGAGTCTTCTCCAACACCACAGTTCAAAGGCATCAATTCTTCGGCGCTCAGCCTTCTTCACAGTCCAACTCTCACATCCATACATGACCACAGGAAAAACCATAGCCTTGACTAGGCGAACCTTTGTTGGCAAAGTAATGTCTCTGCTTTTCCATATGCTATCTAG
>NW_011484304.1:1661521-1674546 GCF_000754665.1 Bison bison bison | reverse complement strand
TTGGCAATTTGATCTCTGGTTCCTCTGCCTTTTCTAAAACCAGCTTGAACATCAGGAAGTTCACGGTTCATGTATTGCTGAAGCCTGGCTTGGAGAATTTTGAGCATTACTTTACTAGCGTGTGAGATGAGTGCAATTGTGTGGTAGTTTGAGCATTCTTTGGTATTGCCATACATGTGTCCAAAGACTTCTTTTTAATACAAAATTCTAGAGAACTGTTACTAAGCATCTGGATCCAGTAAGCTCTTAATTCATAACTTAGAAAATTAGGGCCTCCTTGAAGGACTTATCTTTCCAGGAAGTAAAATATACCAACAAGAACACATATTTTCTGAGAAACTACCATATATAAGAAATCTCTCTTGAGCCAGTGGTTATGGTGATAAAAACATATAATCATTATCTTCAAAGAGCTCAGTAGATTATAAGGCCAAAATAATTTAAATGGTCTAGAATTGCAAGAGAAACAGATAAATGAAAAAATCAGAACAGAAAATCTAGAAACAGATTCTAGTGAAGTATAAGCATGTAATAGACTCTAAAAGTGGTAATCCATATCAAAGGCATATAAAGTCATTATTAAAGGATTTTCCATGCAAGGTACTAAAATAATAAATAGCTACAAGGAAAAGACTCTAAGACCTTACTTTAAATATATAGAGATAATCAGTAGCATTATGCTCATACAGAATTTGGTAAATATTCAGAAATTTAATACCTAGTCATTAAACTGGTGGCATCTTAATATCTATAATAAGAGTAGTTAAACCATATTAATTGGCAAATGCTACAAACCAGAGCTTTTAATTTATTTTTTGAGACCTAGTTTATCAGCACACCATTAACAATTGGAAATATTTATGCATTTCACCTCAGATATATTTAAAATTTGCTTTTGAAAAAAAATCTATAAAATGAGGTTGAATGAACAATATATTTTGTATATGTGACAAAAGTATATGTGTGTAGAAAAATATTGCAAGAAAATTTCTCACATTCTCTTTATACCAGCCTGTAGTTTTCAGATTTTTCACAATGAGCCATGTCTTGTGTCTCATCATTCCAAAAATTAAAACAAGGTAAGTTTTGAAAATCTAATTGTATAAAAAGAAAACAAAAAATTCTTCCCTCTCAAAATAGTAAAATTACTTAATACTTAAAATTCCAGGCATTAGACTAGGAAATTGATGTTCATCATTGAATCCTCCCCACATTCCCAGTTTGCAGATGATAATATCAAAGTCTGGGGAAGCAAAGTGATTTAGCCAAGGTCATATGGGTGATAAACAAGAGAGAAAAATTTTACATTCTTTTCACCCTGTGGTGCTGGTTTCAGTATTGTGCCCAATGCTAAAAGTCATCTTAAATTACTGAGTCTCATAAAATCCTATAAAGCCTCATAAAATTCATAGATCCCTTGGTCTCTCAGGCTTTCACTTAGAGGCTATTTATTCTCATTTTAGGCAATATTACATGAAGCATGGTGAAAACAGTACATCAGAACGTGAAGGCACTAACTCTGGAGGCACATGGGCAGCTATAACAAGTGACAAATGACAGCTGAAGACTTTTGTTTAGTCGCTCAGCTGTGTCCTACTCTTTGTGACCCCATGGATTACATCATTCCTGGCTTCCTTGTCCTTCATTATCTCCAAGAGTTTGTTCAGACTCATTTCCATTGAGTCAATGATGCCATCCAACCATCTCATCCCTGCCACCCCTTCTCCTTTTGCCTTCAGTCTTTCCCAGCATCACGGTCTTTTCCATTGAGTCAGCTCTTCACATTAGGTGGCCAAAGTACTGGAGCTTCATCTTCAGCATCAATCCTTCCAAGGAGTATTCACAGTTGATTTCCTTTAGGATTGACTGGTTTGATCTCCTTGCAATCCACCCAAGGGTCTTTCAAGAGTCTTCGACAGCACCACAATTCAAAAGCATCACATCTTCAGCACTCAGCTTTCTTTATGATCCAACTCTCACAACTGTACATGACTACTGGAAAAACCATAGCTTTGACTATATGGACTTTTGTCAGCAACGTGACGTCTCTGCTTTTTAGTATGCTGTCTAGGTTTGTCATAGTTTTCCTTCCAAGGTGCAAGACTGTTATTTTCATGGCTGAAGTGATTTCAGAGTCCAAGTAAATAAAATCTGTTTCTACTTCCATTTTTATCCCTTCTATTTGCCAGGAAGTGATGGGATGGTATGCCATGAACTTAATTTTTTGAATGCTAAATTTCAACCCAGCTTTTTCACTCTCCTCTTTTAACCTCATCAAGATGTTCTTTAGTTCCTGTTTACAATCTGCCATTAGAATGGTATCATCTACATACCCAAGGTTGTTATTTCTCCTGGCAATCTTGATTCTAAGCTGTGGTTCATCTAGCCCAGCATTTCGTGACTGCATGCAACCCAATGGACTGTAGCCCCCCATGCCCTTCTGTTCATGGGATTTCCCAGGCAAGAATACTGGAGTGGGTTGCCATTTCCTATTCCAGAGGATCTTCCTGAATCAGGGATTGAACCCACATCCCCTGAATTGGCAGGTAGGTTCTTTACCAATGAGTTATCAGGGAAACTCACCCACAGTGGATACACCAATTTATATTCCTAGTACATGTTTTTTTAATAGATTAAAACAAACAAACAAACAAAGAATGGGAAGGAGAAAGAAAGAAAAGTAGAAAAAGCAAGAGTAGAATTGGAAGATGAACAAAAGGGAAAGGTAGAAAGGAAAACAAGGAAATTACGAAGACGCAAACATAAGAAATAAATACCATAGTGATAAAGGGCCAGGTTCTACAGGGGCAGTGATCTGATGCACCTCAATTGCCTCAGAGTGCACCTCAGTTAAGTTACAGCCAGGATAAGAACTGATGTTCTTAATTAAGACCACAGATCATCAGAAAACTAAAGTAATACTTAGTATAACATTATTCAGGAGTCAAGGATAATATAGAGTATGTTTTAGAGGTATTTCTTTCATAAGTGATTAGGTTTAATACTTAGATGGGTCAGTGTCAACCATGTAGAAAATCTATTTTTCTAGACCAGCTCATTCCCAATCATGGGGAATCATTATCTTTGATTATGAACACATTTCCATTCAAACAAATCTTGCAATGAAACTGATGACAAATTGATCACTCCAACTATTTAGATGTGCAGATGTTATCAGCATTTCACTATCATTTGGAAAAATCAAATATTTCTTGAAAGTTTCTTTTTGTTTCATTTTATCACAAACTGCATATTATCTGACTACACATTCTCTGGAATTTTTATGCATCTTCCTTATTCCTTGACTTTAGAAGGAGTATTTTATTTTTTTCAATTCTAAACCAGAAAAAATTCTAAATCAAAAATCTGGGCATGATATGGTCATGATTAACAGTACTCATTCAAGAATCAAGTGGACCTGGGTTGTCCTCCTTCTCTAGGGTTATTTGCTGAGATCTGGCTACCTGGTTTACCTGTTCTTTCTCAGCATCCCTCTATAAAAAGGATTAAAGTTTTTTCCCCAAGGTAGGAGGAAATGAGTAGGAAATTATATAATGCTGCCTTCAGGTCTTATAATGGCATATAGTAAACACTCAAGAATTTAAAACAATAATTACTGAACTAAAAACAAAATATATCTGTCAAGGTTGTATAGGGATTATATTTAAAAATTTTTTTGATTGTTGTACTTTGAGATAGAAATAAAGCCAGGCTTTAAGCCTCTGGTTAAAATATTAGCTTCTAAACTTACCTTAAGGGACTTCCCTGGTGGTCCAGAGGTTAAGTGTCCACCTTGCAATACAGGGAACACAAGTTTGATCTCTGGTTGAGGAACTAAGATCCCACATGCCACAGAGCAACTAAGCCTATGCACCTCTACTAGTGAGCCTGTGCACTGCAACAAAAGATTCTGCATGACATAACTAAGAGCCCACATGCCGCAACTAAGACCAGACACAGACAAATAAACATCTATTTTTTAAAAAACTTAAATTCATCTTAAATTTTAGGTCACCTCTGGGGTTCTTCTCATGACAAGATTTTGTAGGGTAGATGAAATTAAAGTGGTGTTTAAATGGTGATCTTTATTTTTGACTGAAAATAATTTGTTGGTTATCACACAGTTGTTTCATGATGGAATCCTACAATAGAGCTTTCTTCTCTCCTAGGTAGGGGAGTTCCTATCTTAATTGAATTTGCTCTAAGTAATTTTGGTTCAAAGTTTAGTGAGCATTGGCTAGGTAACTCCCAGTTCCTGTTTGTTATTATTTTTTTTTTAGATTGATTCCTCCTACTCTTGTCCTTTTGATATCAGATTCAATAACCCACCACGCAAACAAACTAAACCAAAAAATTCAATAAATGTCTTCCATTCAGAGTCATGTTCAAAAAGTCCAAAATCCATGCCTTCTGACCCAGTGATTGATGAAACATTGTTGCCCTTTAATGATCCAGCCACACAGAAACTCTAGAAGATGGGGTCGGGGTTGGGGAAGGCTGCAGGGAAGCCCAAACCTTGGATGTTATTCCACGGCAAAACAGAAGCTCTTATCCCCAGACACTGTATTTGTAGATGGAGGTTTATTTTTTTAGAGAAAAGATCATCATAAAATTGGTTGTAAGCTTTCAGAGATGCGGATTCAAACCCTGGGTCAGGAAAATTCCCTGGAGAAGGAAATGGCAACCCATTCCAGTATTCTTTTTATTTTTTTTAATAACTAATTTATTTTAAGTGAAGTGAAGTGAAAGTGAAGTCATTTAGTCATGTCCGACTCTTTGCAACCCCGTGGACTGCAGCCTACCAGGCTCCTCCGTCCATGGGATTCTCCAGGCAAGAATACTGGAGTGGGTTGCCATTTCCTTCTCCAGGGAATTTATTTTAATTGGAGGCTAATTACTTTACAATATTGTAGTGATTTTTGCCATACATTGACATGAATCAGCCATGGGTGTACATGTGTTTCCCATCCTGAACCCCCCTCCCACCTCCCTCCCTATCCCATCCCTAAGGGTCATCCCAGTGCACCAGCCCTGGCAATCTATTTCACATATGATAATATACATGTTTCAATGCTATTCTCTCAAATCATCCAACCCTCACCTTCTCCCACAGAGTCCAAAATTCTGTTCTTTGTACCTGTTTCTCTTTTGCTGTCTCGCATATAGGGTCATCATTACCATCTTTCTAAATTCCATATATATGCATTAATATACTGTATTGGTGTTTTTCTTTCTGAATTACTTCACTCTGTATAATAGGCTCCAGTTTCATCCACCTCATTAGAACTGATTCACATACATTCTTTTTAATATCTGAGTAATACTCCATTGTGTATATGTACCACAGCTTTCTTATCCATTCATCTGCTGATGGACATCTAGGTTGCTTCCATGTCCTAACCATTGTAAACAGTGCTGCGATGAACATTGGGATACACATGTCTCTTTCAATTCTGGTTTTCTCAGATTGTGTGCCCAGCAGTGGGATTGCTGGGTCGTGTGGCAGTTCTATTTCCAGTTTTTTAAGGAATCTCCACACTGTTCTCCATAGTGGATGTACTAGTTTGCATTCCCACCAACAGTGTAAGAGGTTTCCCTTTTCTTTGCACCCTCTCCAGCATTTATTGTTTGTAGACTTTGATAGCAGCCATTCTGACTAGCATGATATGGTACCTCATGGAGGTTTTGATTTGCATTTCTCTGTTAAGCATGTTAAGCATGCGTTTGTTAGCCATCTGTATGTCTTATTTGGAGAAATGTCTGTTTAGTTCTTGGGCTCATTTTTTTGATTGGGTCATTTATTTTTCTGGTATTGAGCTGCATGAGTTGTTCGTATATTTTTGAGATTAATTCTTTGTCAGTTGCTTTGTTTGCTGTTATTTTCTCCCATTCTGAAGGCTGTCTTTTCACGTTGCTTATAGTTTCCTTCATTGTGCAAAAGCTTTTAAGTTTAATTAGGTCCCACTTGTTTAGTTTTGCTTTTATTTCCATTACTCTGGGAGGTGGGTCACAGAGGATCCTGCTGTGTTTTATGTCAGAAAGTCTTTTGCCTATGTTTTCCTCTAGGAATTTTATAGTTTCTGGTCTTTCATTTAGATTTTTAATCCATTTTGAGTTTATGTTTGTGTATGGTGTTATAAAATAAAGTGTTCTAGTTTCATTCTTTTACAAGTGGCTGACCAGTTTTCCCAGCACCACTTGTTGAAGAGATTGTCTTTTCTCCATTGTATATTCTTTCCTCCTTTGTCAAAGATAAGGTGTCCATAGGTGCGTGGATTTATGTATGGGCTTTCTATTTTGTTCCATTGATCTATATTTCTGTCTTTGTGCCAGTACCATACTGTCTTGATGACTGCAGCTTTGTAGTATAGTCTGAAGTCAGGCAGGTTGATTCCTCCAGTTCCATTCTTCTTTCTCAAGATTGCTTTGGGTATTTGAAGGTTTTTTTGTATTCCCATACAAATTGTGACATTATTCGTTCTAGTTCTGTGAAAAATACCATTGGTAGCTTGATAGGAATTGCATTGAATCTATAGATTGCTTTGGGTAGTATACTCCTTTTCACTATATTGATTCTTCCAATCCATGAACATGGTATATTTCTCCATCTACTTGTGTCATCTTTGATTTCTTTCATCAATGTTTTATAGTTTTCTATATACAGGTCTTCTGTTTCTTTAGGTAGATTTATTCCTAAGTATTTTGTTCCAGGGTGCCCTGCCCTTCACAAAGAAAAGAGAACTCTCTCCAGGGCTCCCACCAGCTTCTCTGGGATTGGTTGCATTACTGCACTGGATGCCTTGGGGCACCCATCTCTGCCACTCTGGATTCAGGGATCTGAACCCAACTCCCTTTTGATCGGCTGAGGGCAACGGAGGCCATTGCCCATCCCTTGGAATGGTGCTCACTCATATCTCAGGACCAACTGTCTCATGTTCCACTCCAGTATTCTTGCCTGGGGAAATCCCATGGACAGAGAAGCCTGGTGGGCTGCCATCCATGGGTCCCAAGAGTTGGGTACAACTTAGTGACTAAAGTCACCAACCAAGCTTTCCCACAATTTCCAGGCTTGCTGTTACAATCCAGCTACCTCTGGTTTCCTTTAAAAGGCCAGGAAGGCTTATAATATTCTACTAGCATTTCCTCTCTTGTTGGCCTTTCTTTTAACTGAACTGCTGAGGAAGAAACAGTGCATTAATTAGACACCTCAGTCCTTCTTATAAGAGACATATTTTTATCTACTGGTATGGGTTCAGCTGGGTCCCCTTGATTTCTACTGGGCGTACTATCCAGTCTTATTTTGGCCTCCAGTTTAGACCTGAGGGGCAAACAAGACATCCTTTAGGGAATTCCAGCCAACTTCAGGTTTCTATAGACTTCCTTCTCTGTCTTTTCAATAGTTATTTTACAGGAAATTCACAGGTCTCCAAATCACACACTTCCCTACCCTAAAATTTTAACCAAGATTTACAACACAAGACAGCCCTACTGATGAGAGAAATGAACCAACTACCTTTATTTTTTCTTTCCATGGTGAAAAAGCCACAGTGCCTCGTTTGTTCCTAAAATTGACTTTAAAAAGAAAACTTCTCCCTTTGCTGACAAAAAGGAAATTTCAGGGGATTCCATTTCTTGAGTTATTTACCCTTTCAGGAAGGGCATTCCTGCTTATCTCATACTTTCTGTTCAAAAATCATCATGCTAGGTTTCTTTTGAATTTCTTCTCCTCTAAAAAGCTTACCAGAATTATCTAGTCTGCACATCACAGAGTACTGAACGTGTGTTTTATTCATCTTGGTAATTGATAATATACTGTATTGTACTTATTTCTAATTAATTTTCAACATATATATATATATATATATATATATATATATATATATCTCCTCCAAACTGAAAGCAAAGTTCCTTCTGTAGGGAATCCTTATCTTCTAAACAATGCTAAATATGTACTAGATAATGAACACTGATTATTGGATTTCTGTTGTGAATGTTTTTATAAATTCTATATATTTTCATGGAAGCATTAAAACTAAAGGGAGGTAGAAAGAAAAGCAGATACTTCTAGAGCAACTAATTCAAGTAAAAGGATCACATGAATCCTTGATATAAAAACATTGAATTACTAGAAGTGAAAATGCCTCATCTGGTATAAATCTCCATCCAATCTTGAGTTCTTACTAACCTTCTCTAAGAAGTTATTTTAAAAGCATTTTCCAGTGTTTTAAGGTAGAATCATATCAACAATTTTAAGCAAGTCAAAGGAAAAAGTGAAAAAGAGGAAAGAAAATATATGAATAATGTTTCATGATCAATTATAGTATATGCAACACATATGTATTTAAAACATACACATGGACACACTAGGAACCCAGTTTTCTGTTACTTGCTCCAAGTTAAAGTTCAAGTAATTGGTCAGTGGGATTAAAAGCACTGGGATTCAGTGCATGTTTAATGGCCTCACACCTGCCTTCCTGTAAAGCTGCAGCCTATTCCTGCTCTATAACCTTTAAAGTTCACCACCAGCAATTTACCGATGCAGCCAATTAGACGACAAAGAAGGCAAGATTTCAGGGGGATCATTCCCAGGTCTAAAATACAAGGAACTGTAGCCCTGCTGAGATTCTCGCTGAGAACATTCACGGCTGTCTTTCAGGTTGGAGCTTGGCTAAATTCCTTTCACATACTAAAATTACTAGTTTCAGGATACATTGTCACTAGGAAACGTGTTGCCAGACCATCAACCATCTGGCCTTTTTCCCTGATTCTAATTTCTATCTGGTGACTTCTACAGAGCAAGTGTCAGCCTATTCAGATTTCCTTTGGCAAGTCCCCACTGTTAAGAGAGACCCTTGAGGAGTGTCTAGAGTAGGAAAGAAGCATAGGTTTGTCACAAGTGATCATCAGCAACCATGTAGGATTAACAACTACACACTCAGGAGGTTTACTTTCTTACATTTTTATTTTCAGTACCATCTTGATCCTCCTGGCTTTTTGGATTCACTGCTATGTTTGGGTCTATTCCTTGAAACCTTACCTACAGAATGTTTAAGCCCCAAAGCCTATCTACCAGGTAAGAAATATAACACGTTTGTTGATCAAATCAAGATGCTCTGGTTTTCTTGTAGATCTAGGTAGCAGAGTTCCCAGATGACAGGTCTTGGCAGAGCACAGAAAGGTCTCTCATTTGGAGCTGGGAGAGAAATCACCTGTGAGAAAGAAGGATTCTGCTGTTAGACTCCGTGAGCAGAGGGATGTTTCACGTGAAGTTCCTCTGACTGGAGGGACTTTTCTAACAGGAGAGATTTTTCTAGCAAAAATGCCTGCTTAGCATTTGTTTCCTTTAGCGTGTTTCCTAACAACTCTCCACTGATCTCTGTTCAACAAGAACACTAAAAAATAAAGGGATAAAAATCTTGACATTTGGGTCAAGATTCTGCTTAAGTCTTGCAACAAATGGCCATTGATGATTGTAAGAAGATGCTTTCAAAGCTTTTGTGCTTTTAAATGAAATTTTATACAGAATATAGGTAATAGAGCTGCCTGATTTCAGAGCTTCTAATTATATTTCACTTTTTCAGTCAATAGGAAGACAAAAATGAAAGCTCATGGGATTTTGCATCCTATCAGACTGGCTGATTTAAATTGATGAGAAATATCTATGTAATATTTATGCCAGAAGTTACCCAAGCTATCGAGACACCTTTAAAATGTGATAATTCGGAAGTTGCTTTAGTAATGTGCTCATTTGACAGCTTCCTTTTTTAAAGAAATTAAGCAATTAAGTTTGCTCTTATATTTAGATGTACTTCCTTAGAATAGCCTTGTGTGCTGCCTTCTTTAAGCACAGGCCAAAAAAATACAGCAAATGTATTACAGATGAGTAAAAATAGAATGGCACTCCCAAACCCCATTCTATGTAATTTCCTTATGTTGTATAGAAAACCTACTTCTCTTCAAAACGTAGCTCTCAATACTTCATACGACTAAAAACAAAAGATCAAAAAAATATGTTTTTATATAAAAGGGATCAGCAGAAAGGAATTTACACTGGTCAATTATCTTTCTGCTGGTTGTTTTTGTTTGCTTGTGAAAAAATGAAAACTCAGTATTGGTTGCAGTTAAGCTGACTTCAGGATTATATGCCCCAGAAGAATTTTGAAGATTAACATTAAAAGAAAAAAAAAGATCTTTTACTCCTCTTTCAAAATTGCCTGGGAAAAGAAAATAAATGCAGGTGATGGGCAGATCCAATTTCACCACTGCATTGAGAACTATGGAAAATTATACTATACAGAAAATAGTTTTCCACAAAAAGAAGTTTGAACTGATTTGAGTATCTGACTACATATGAAAACAAGAGGCCATGTGATGCTATATCTGAATCCCTCCTAAGCAGGGTTTGCTTGATGTCCTGGGTGGGGTAGGGGAGGGACAAGTATTTCTGTACAAGTATAAATGTGTGTTTTATGAATTGCTAAGACCACTGTGCACTTCTGATCCAGGTGGATAATTCTCCTACCCTAACATTAGCCACACCCCACAGAAGATGGAAAACCGCCAGGATCAGTGGCTTTGAAGATGAAAGGCCTGGATTCTAAAATTGGCTTGTGATGGACAAACTTGGGCAAGAAACTCCCATGAATCTCAGTTTTTCCACCTGTAAAATGGAGTTGAGAATAGTGGCTACCTACACACCTCCTCAACCCCCCACCCTCACCAGGTGATTTGAAGGATCATTTTAGACGATTCATGTGAAACATGAAGCAGAGTCCTGGCACACAGTACGCACTCAGTCAACGCTGTTAACCATTACAGCAGGATCACTATAAACCTTTGTAGAATTGAGTCACGCACACTGACAGGAGAGAAGCCAGAGGTTACAAAAATGACTGAACAAGGCACCTTGTGAAGCACTAAGGCATTTGGCCTTCAGAGATCTTTCAGCTGAAAAGTTACAGGTAGGTATTAGAGTCAATGCAGGTGTAAAGACAGCTAAGCAGAACAAGGAAAATCGTGGAGAAAAGAGGTAATCTCCAGAAACTAGAATTGAGAGTAGGGGCTGGGAGGCAGTGTTGCAGAGTAGAAGTTATTTGGAATTAGAAAGGTTGAAGTTCATTTACTAGTTCTGCCCTTTGTGAATTTTATGGGATCAGTCACTGATGTATCATATACCTCTATGCCTAGGTCCTCATTCATGAAGGTATTATTACTTGTTTTTTAGGTTTGTCCTGATGTCCTCTTGGAACAGCACATCATGTGTCTAAAGGCAGCACGTGAAAGTATTTTACAAAGAGGAGCTACTGTTGTGACATTGCTACTCAGATAGAAGGTACCCAAAATGACAGGGCAAGCTGGGAGAAAAGGTTTAGGGCATGCATTCACGAAATAAATGTCTGTGAACAGTGACACCAGATCAGGGCCAATCAGGGAAGAGGAGAGTGGGAATGATCAAAAACTGGGAGAAAACGTCTGAAACCCCTAGTGGGAAGGAAAACTGATTTGAGTCCTCGGACCGTCACAAATGCCTTGAATAGCCTGATGAAACATACCAGATATTAGAGATGGGGCAGAGTGGTTTGCTGTTCATCACACTTAATTCCCTTTCTTCCTGGCACATGGACAGACTACAATGATCAGTACCCCTCTCTTGTAGTGGGGTGTGGTCAGGAGACAAATACTCCAATAACTGGGGGAGTGCAGGCAGAATGGCCATTGCTAAGCTTGGCCCATGAAACTGCCTGAGTGGTCTTCTGCCCTCTCCTCATGCCTGGTTGTGGACATCCTTGGATTCCTCGTGATAAAGATGGTATAGCCTCCATCAGCCTGGGCCCTTGAATGACCACATGGAACAGCCTCCTCCTGTTTTACTCCTGCATCTATGTCAACTGGACTATATGTGAATAGAAAATTAATGTGCATGAAGTTAAACCACCAACTGGAGAGTTATCATAACTGAATCAGCCTCCAATTCATAACTGAATTTTCCCCTAGTCTTTTCTGCCCCTGAAATTAAGTATGTGACCCAGCCTTTTCCCAATAGGAACATTTTACATTTTGACTCTATTTTTCCTTAAAATGTAAATAAGGCAAAATTGTTCTTGGTACTTAATTAATTCTGTTGATGGACATAACTTCATCTTCAAGGAAATTCTAAGTAAATTAACATGAAAGTAACTCTATGGAGGCTTATAAATTTTAGGATATTAAAGAACCAACCACAGTGAGAAATGGGACAGTATGAGATGAATGAGGACTCTACATTCATCCAAACATCTCTAACTCAACTAAAACTCCGCACAGGAAGTAGGCCATTGAAAAGCTAGAAAACAAAATTATGAATCAATGTTCTACTTATATAATATTATCAAATACATTTTAGGATGCTTTTTGAAAATTAAAATAATTTTACGATTTTTTTCCTCACCATAAAATAAATGCATCTTTTTTTTTACAAGCATATATATTTCTCTTTATTTTGTTATATGTTAACTGTATTTTATATATGAATGAAAAATACCATAACATTTTTTTTTTTTTTGCTGGTTAGTAGTTATTTTTTTTTAAGTTGCATTTTTAATTGGAGGATAATTACTTAACAACATTGTGTTGGTTTTGCCATACAACAATGTGAATCAGCCATAAGTGCACATATATCCCCTTCCTCTTGGAACTGTCTCCCACTCCCTTCACCCCACCCGTCTAGGTTATCACAGAGAATCTTTTAAAAATCTTTGGAGAATACCCAAGTTCAAAAAATGATATCAAGGTCATCTTTAATGTCACCACACAGAGGTAATTGCACTAGTAATAGACCATATGAGATTCTTATTCCCATCAACTCTCACTGACCTAGACAGCCTCATCACTCACTCTACTCTGCCAAAATGGTAAGAGAAAAAAATTGCATCCCCATGTTCACTTTTATTTCTTTGACTATCTGTGAGTATATCCGTTATGTGTATTTCCTTTGGCTTATTATTGAGTTGGCTAAAGAGTTCATTCAAAACTTTTTGCCAACCCAA
>NW_011484304.1:1657428-1661421 GCF_000754665.1 Bison bison bison | reverse complement strand
TTTGCCAACCCAATATATATCCTTTCGCACTCTTTTTTCTTTTGACATGTTCATCTCTTATTGGTTTTTTAAAATGGTCTAAATAGATATGAATTTGACTTTTTAAAATAGAAAATAAATTTGAATACTCTATTTTTCTAAATATATTTGAATATTTCAATGCTGTGAAATAGGTTTAGATAATCTTTCTTGATGGAGCTTTCTTAAGCGTGGGAAAATATTAATAGTTTTAATTTGCATAAGGATTAGAAACGTCACACATCTGGATCTTTTCCTACTAACATAAAGATCTCTTTTAACTTTTCAGTACAAAATTGTCCACAATTGACAAGGAAAAAGACCATAGATTCAAGCTTTTGTTAATTGACCAATGCTGTGGATATTAGATGTAACTTATTTTTTTTCTCTTAGTACTTTATGACGTGAGTCTGAGTGAACTTCGGGAGTTGGTGATGGACAGGGAGGCCTGACGTGCTGCGATTCATGGGGTCGCAAAAAGTCAGACACGACTGAGCGACTGAACTGATCTGATCTGATGATGTTCAAAAAATTTCAAGGAATCTGGTGATAACTAAAGCTGTCATTCTATCTCACTTGAAGATTTCTTGGTCTGGAACACAAGACCAAATAAAATCAAAATAATCATCACTTCTTTATTTTAATCTATACTTCATAAATGTCAAATTGCTTTGAGTCCTGTTTTTACAGCTGACTTAATATCAGTCTTGTAAAACTGACAGCATATGTATCATTATTTTTTTTATAGGTGGAACAGATCAAAGTTTTGAAACATTGCATGAATTTTCTAGAATTACAGTGAATAATAATAGTAACTAATGGTATTTAAATTCATCATGCCCCTGTTACATAGTAAATCAAGTATAGCATGCTTTATCTCATTGAATCGTAATAACCATATCTTAGAGATGAGAAAAATAAACCTCAGAAAGGTGAAATGACTCCCCCAAAGTCACACAGCAAAGAAACGATAGAGCTGTGACTTCAACTACGGCAGATTCTAGAACCTGTTCTCTTAAGTAGCCAGCACTGATTAACTCCGTTGGAAAAGTGGCAAATCAGTATTAACTACAGAAACAGAACCAAGGCCTAGGGATAAACTCCAAATATAAACTTCACACTTTGCTATTTGTCTATTCTTATCACAAGAGCATCTTAAAAGAGCTTCTCCAAGCAGTTTGAAGGCTAGGGTGGGGCTTGCTTATAACAGGGAGTTGATGAAAGGATGGCACGGTTCACCGGTCAGACTTTTCCCAATTATAAGCAATTTTAACATTCTCTAAAATCTATAATTATAGGATTATTACAAACTCAATATATAGGTTGCTCAATCTGAAGCCTGCATGTACAGAATTCTGAACAAAACAAAAATTATATGTTTCAAAAATGTTAAAAACCCTCTTAATTTTTGTACAAGGTGATCCTCAAACAGCATAAAGGTGGTTCTTAGCAGAGAAGATTTTGGGAAAAAATATTCTGCACCAAAGTGTGTAGATGAAAGCTGTCTGATCTTTTAAACTCTAAAATATCCATTTGTGTTATAAAAATAAATGCAGATATTACAGAGAAGTACTGGCAGGGAGCTCTGTCATAGTTAATGAATCTTGAAAACACTGTTCCCACTCCAAACCCGTGATTGAATTCTCATCTTCCCACTCCCAAGTTTAGATGCTGGAGGTAGTATTTTTTCTTTTCCTTTTTTCCCCTTCGAGAATACCACATTGCCTGATTGTCCTTCATTTAGACTCTCCCCTGATTGAGATGTATTCTGGATAATACAGACAAGCCTTTGCCAGAGGCAGTCAAATGGCCCAGACAGCCTCTCTTGGTCCCTTAATTGTCTTCCAGGTCCCTAAACTGGACCTGGAAGACAATTTAGAAGTAATTGAAATCCAACACCCCCTTTTTCTAAACAGATGAGGAAAACTATGGTCCACAGAGATTTAATAACTTGCCCAATCACACATCTCATTGCCTTGAAGTTATGATTCCAACTTAGATCTTGATTTACTTTTCAACTTTCCCCAGACCCTAGCACTCAGACTGGCCAACTTCTAGGCAATGTTTCTGTGTCATCAGCATCTGGAAAGAAGAGAAAGGGGCAGGTCAAGAAGTCAAGACTTCTGAGGCTCAGCGAAGCCAAGAGACAGTACCAAGTTGCTTGATATCTTGTTCTGCAGTCACTGGTGTCACACATCACATTTGGTCTGCAGCTGCAGGTGTGAAGAAACTATAAATTTACCAGTTCCAGGACAAACACGTCTTAACCAGTGTAGAGAAAAGTCTCGTGGTAACCCAAGCATGGTCTTCGGCGGTAAAGAATCCGCCTGCCAATGCAGGAGATACAGATTCAATCCCTGGTTCAGGAAGATTGCCCTGAAAAGGAAATGGCAATCCACTCCAGTTTTCTTGCCTGGGAAATCCCATGGACAGAGAAACCTGGTGGGCTACAGTCCATGGGGTCGCAAAAGAGTCGGACATGACTTAACCGACTAAACAGCAACAAGCCAAGCACACCCCCATGTAACCAACAAAAGCCAGCTCTAGCAGAGCGCCAGCCACAGGGCACCCCAGAGTCTCTGAGATCTTGCACCCCCAAAAAGCATACATAGGGCTGGGGTGGGGAGTAGTTTCTGGGCATGTTTCTTAAACAGCAGAATTAGACGCAATTGGAAACAGAGTAAGGGGAGGGACCAAGCTTTCTCTGTTCTTTTTCTTTTTTTTTCTCTTTTCAAGGGGTCAAAAGCCAACAATCTGACACTTATAAAAGTGTCAGCCCAAAGGGAGAAGTCTCCTTGGAAGACAGGATCGCTCACCCGGCGTGTATCAGAAACCGAGATTCATCACCACGTTTTCTTTCTCTTCTTTCCAACAGCCTCTGTTGCTCGTGGCAGATTTAATGGTGTGATTTACAGCACCGAGAGACCTTTGTCAGGGCCAGTAAAATGACAAACAATGAATATATGGAGCAGTATGTTAACAGCCCACCACACAATACCTTGTCAGTTACAGCTTGATAGTGATACATTTTAATTTTGTCTTTCATAAAAATCTTGGCATGTATGCCTCATTTGAACACAGGCTTCCAAGTCAAGTGTGTCATCCAAGCAAGCAGTTTATCACCCTCTATATTTTCTGTCCTTTTCATTTAATGTCATTCCTATGGCAACAGACATCGCCCTGGAAATCATTTTCAAAACAGCTTATTTGTTGAAAGGGACTGGGTGAGGTTAAAATATGTGTTTGGCTGGGAAGAATGTCAGAGTGTGAATATGGCTTAGTTACATTAATCATATTCTTTGAGGACTTTGTGTAATCAGATACTTGAAGGAGGCGTATTGTGGGGTGGGATTTGACATCTCCACCCCACCCCCAGCTTTTTATGGGTTCACATTTCATAAGGATAAAAATAAGAGAAGCAAATTTGCAGTGCACTTCACGGGAAGGCATATTCACGTGTTTCTAATACGGCCCAGTATATCCTTTTGTGGAGTTGGGTGGATGGGTGGATTGTAACCCTAATGTTAGGGTTACTCTGAAGCTGATTATGGAAAACCAGATTTACTCATTCAGCGTTTATTCAGTGATTCTTTATTGAGCATCTATTAGGAAATAGGCATTGTGCTGAGAATGTGGGTGAATAAAATAAACTGAGTTTCTCCTCCTATGGAGGGACGAGGGTTAGAGTTTAGACTCTAGTGGGGAAAACAGATTGTCCAAGTTGAGTTCTCTAGCAATAAGGTCTGAGACGAGGATTCTTCAGTTCAATTCAATCCAGTCGCTCAGTTGTATCCGACTCTTTGCAAGCCCAAGAATCGCAGCACGCCAGGCCTCCCTGTCCAACACCAACTCCCAGAGTTCACTCAAACTCATGTCCATTAAGTCCGTGATGCCATCCAGCCATCTCATCCTCTGTCGTCCCCTTCTCCTCCTGCCCCCAATCCCTCCCAGTATCAGAGTCTTTTCCAATGAGTC
>NW_011484304.1:1651738-1657328 GCF_000754665.1 Bison bison bison | reverse complement strand
ATCCCTCCCAGTATCAGAGTCTTTTCCAATGAGTCAACTCTTCCCATGAGGTGGCCAAAGTATTGGAGTTTCAGCTTTAGCATCAGTCCTTCCAATGAACACCCAGGACTGATCTCCTTCAGAATGGACTGGTTGGATCTCCTTGCAGTCCAAGGGATTCTCAAGAGTCTTCTCCAACACCACAGTTCAAAAGCATCAATTCTTTGGCATTCAGCCTTCTTCACAGTCCAACTCTCACATCCATACATGACCACTGGAAAAACCATAGCCTTGACTAGACGGACCTTTGTTGGCAAAGTAATATCTCTGCTTTTGAATATGCTGTCTAGGTTGGTCATAACTTTCCTTCCAAGGAGTAAGCATCTTTTAATTTCATGGCTGCAATCACCATCTGCAGTGATTTGGGACCCCAAAAAAATAAAGTCTGACACTGTTTCCACTGTTTCCCCATCTATTTCCCATGAAGTGATGGGACCGGATACCATGATCTTCGTTTTCTGAATGTTGAGCTTTAAGCCAACTTTTTCACTCTCCTCTTTCACTTTCATCAAGAGGCTTTTTAGTTCCTCTTCACTTTCTACCACAAGGGTGGTGTCTTCTGCATATCTGAGGTTAGTGATATTTCTCTCGGCAGTCATGATTCCAGCTTGTGCTTCTTCCAGCCCAGCGTTTCTCATGATGTACTCTGCATATAAATTAAATCATATAAATTAAATAAGCAGGGGTGACAATATACAGCCTTGACGTACTCCTTTTCCTATTTGGAACCAGTCTGTTGTTCCATGTCCAGTTCTAACTGTTGCTTCCTGACCTGCATACAGGTTTCTCAAGAGGCAGATCAGGTGGTCTGGTATTCCCATCTCTTTCAGGATTTTCCACAGTTTATTGTGATCCACACAGTCAAAGGCTTTGGCATAGTCAATAAAGCAGAAATAGATGTTTTTCTGGAACTATCTTGCTTTTTCCATGATCCAGCAAATGTTGGCAATTTGATCTCTGATTCCTCTGCCTTTTCTAAAACCAGCTTGAACATATGGAAGTTCACGGTTCACGTATTGCTGAAGCCTGGCTTGGAGAATTTTGAGCATTACTTTACTAGCATGTGAGATGAGTGCAATTGAGCAGTAGTTTGAACATTCTTTGGCATTGCCTTTCTTTGGGATTGGAATGAAAACTGACCTTTACCAGTCCTGTGGCCACTGCTGAGTTTTCCAAATTTGCTGGCATATTGAGTGCAGCACTTTCACAGCATCATCTTTTAGAATTTCAAAT
Source organism: Bison bison bison (assembly GCF_000754665.1). NCBI lineage: Eukaryota > Metazoa > Chordata > Mammalia > Artiodactyla > Bovidae > Bison > Bison bison. The sequence continues at coordinate 1,656,056 of NW_011484304.1, read as the reverse complement.
AGCTCCACTGGAATCCCATCACCTCCACTAGCTTTGTTCGTAGTGATGCCTCTAAGGCCCACTTGACTTCACATTCCAGGATGGCTGGCTCTAGGTGAATGAACACACCATTGTGATTATCTTGGTCATGAAGATCTTTTTTGTACAGTTCTTCTGTGTATTCTTGCCACTTCTCTTAATATCTTCTGCTTCTGTTAGGTCCATACCATTTCTATCCTTTATTGAGCCCATCTTTGCATGAAATGTCCCCTTGGTATCTCTAATTTTCTTGAAGAGATCTCTAGTCTTTCCCATTCTGTTGTTTTCCTCTATTTCTTTGCACTGATGGCTGAGGAAGGCTTTCTTATCTCTCCTTGCTATTCCTTGGAACTCTGCATTCAGATGTTTGTATCTTTCCTTTCCTCCTTTGCTTTTCGCTTCTCTTCTTTTCACAGCTATTTGTAAGGCCTCCCCAGACAGCCATTTTGCTTTTTTGCATTTCTTTTCCATGGGGATGGTTTGATCCCTGTCTCCTGTACAATGTCATGAAGCTCCGTCCATAGTTCATCAGGCACTCTGTCTATCAGATCTAGGCCCTTAAATCTATTTCTCACTTCCACTGTATAATCATAAGGATTTGATTTAGGTCATACTTGAATGGTCTAGTGGTTTTCCCTACTTTCTTCAATTTAAGTTTGAATTTGGCAATAAGGAGTTCATGATCTGAGCCACAGTCAGCTCCTGGTCTTGTTTTTGCTGACTGTATAGAGCTTCTCCATCTTTAGCTGCAAAGTATATAATCAATCTGATTTCAGTGTTGACCATCTGGTGATGCCCATGTGTAGAGTCCTCTCTTGTGTTGGTGGAAGAGGGTGTTTGCTCAGTGCATTCTCTTGGCAAAACTCTATTAGCCTTTGCCCTGCTTCATTCCATATTCCAAGGCCTAATTTGCCTGTTACCCAAGGTGTTTCTTGACTTCCTACTCTTGCATTCCAGTCCCCTATAAAGAAAAGGACATCTTTTTATGAAGATTTATTTAAGACACCATAGAAGAGACTTACAGGAAGTTAATAAGGAGGTATAGAGGGCAGAAGAGGCAAGGAGATGAAGGTGAGCAAAGCTGAGTCCAGCCTCAACATGGTCCTGGGAAAGGTTAGAGCTTGCATAGCCCCAAGAGTGACCACCCTCTGAGGCACTGCACCAGGCCTGGGGTTTTGGGTGTGGGCTTCCCAGGCGGCTCAGTGGTAAAGAATCAGCCTGCTAACACAAGAGACACAGATTTGATCCCTGAGTTGAGAAGATGCCTTGGGAAAGGAAATGGCAACCCACTCCAATATTCTTGCCTGGGAAATCCCTTTGACAGAGGAGCCTGGCAGTCTACAGTCCACGGAGTCGCAAACAATCAGACACGACTTAGCAACTGAACAACAACGAGTTGGTCACTGCAAGCTGTCATGTAGGGTCAGTGTCCACTGTCATAGTGTCCTCTACATCCTTGGGCTGGGTGACTCCTGTTGACAAAGAGTGAGCCTTGAGAGAAGGGTGCAGAGTGGGCCAATAGCAGTCAAAACTCACAGCAGTTAGGGAGTAGGCACCCCAGCCAGGCATAGGGATCTGGTAAGAGGACATAGCTTCCACTCTATGCATATGTATGATATTTTATGTTAGTAGTAGTGCAATGAATAGAATGAGGATAGTCAATCAATGGCAGATGGACAGGTCATGAAATGCTTCCCTGGAGAGAGGACATCTGAGCTGAGAGCCAACATGGTGAAGATCTGGGACATTATCTCCCTAGGGACTTGAAACAGCAAGGACAAATAACCAGTGGGATCTTTTTAAAGGTGAAAGTTTAAGATATTTGAGGAGCACAGAGAAAGCCCAGGGGGTCCAAATGCCACAAACAAAGGAGGGGCTGGTAGAGGAGAAGGTCAAAGAGACAGGTAGGGGTCAGAGAGGATGTGGCAGCCCATGAACAGGGCTTGGGGGTTTATTCTAAGGTCAGTGGAGAGCCTACTACCCTATTTCACTTTTTTGACTGTGCTAGGTCTTAACTGCTAGTTGTGGCTAGTGGGGCCCTCTCTAGTTGCAGTGCGAGGGCTTCTCATTGTGGTGGCTTCTCTTGTGGAGCACGGGCTCTAGAGGATTGGAATTGCCGTGGCTGCAGCGCACTGTCTCGGTAGTTGCACCGCACGGGCTTGGTTGCTCTGCGGCACGTGGGATCCCCCTGGACCAGGGATCAAACCCGTGTGTCCTACACTAGCAGGTGAAATCTTAGCCACTGGACCACGAGGGCATCAGATATCCCAATCTGGGAAATCAAACCTTCAGCCCACTTTCAGCTCCTCTTAGCACCATGCCAGAGGGTCTGAGAACATTGGTGTGCACAAGATACTGCTTATTTCACCACAGAGCTGGGCCTTGCTGGATGGAATGATTCCCAAGAAGCACATTCACGTGAATGTGAAAATCAGCTACAAATACTGCAATTCTTGCATTAAGACCACCCAAATATTGGTTCACACAGCAACCCATACAAGTCTTCTTAACCTCTGTCACGGATGACCTGTAGTTTTGATGGCAATCTGAGGCTTTTTTCCCCCATGTATTGTCCCTGTAACTGGTATTTCAGGAACACGTTGTCCCCACATTAGAACTTAGTGCAGGGCTTCCCTGGTGCCTCAGAGGTAAAGAACCCACCTACCAGTGTAGGAAACATGGATTTGATTCCTGGTCTGGGAAGGTCCCACCTGCTGCGGGTTAACGAAGCACCTGTGCCACCCACTGTGCCCGTGTGCCCTAGAGCCAGTGCGCCACAAAAAGAGAAGCCACTGCAGTGAGAAGCCCATGAACCGCTACCAGAAAGTAGCCCCCACTCACCACAACTAGAGAAATCTCTTGCAGCAACGAAGACCGAGCATAGCCAAATATATAAATTAAAAAAAGAAGAAGAACCTAGTGCATTTTCCCATAGAGGAAATACTTGCATGGTGAACAGCCTTATAGAATTTGGCTACCCAAATTGTGATCCATGGGTATTCCACTTAGAAATGCAGACCCACAGGCCCCCTCCCTCCCAGGCTTACTGAATCAGAATCTGCTATTTAACCAGGCCCCCAGGTGATTCTACATGCACATAAAAGTTTGATCAACTCTGTTGTAAAAAGTTGTTTCTACAGGAAAATGTTTCCTGAAGTCCAATAGCTCACTTATTAACAAACACTGGGAATATACAACCAGTGTGTTAAAAAGTATTGAACTTTAAAAAAAGTAAATAAACTTAATAAAAAATTTTTAAATATTGGACTTTATAATACAATTAGAAAAGAGAAAACCATGTATTACTTTTCTGCATAATTACAGTCATTTTGTGTGGACACTAGGAAGCTACCTGGAGGCCCAAAATGATTGAAGAGAGACCCTGAATGGAAAGAGATTTGAGAAGAGAAGAATAAAGAAATGTAGTTTGTTTTTTTTTTTTTTTGACTAGAAATAAATTTAATTCCCAAATGTACAATATTGTTCCAGAGAAAAATCACAAAACATCTCTGAAATACATAAAAAAGATAGTAATAGATATTTTAACAATGTTGTTTCTCCTCAAACTGACCTATAAAATCAATGCAATTCTAATAAATTTTCCAACAATTTTTTTTTAAGTGGGCAAACTTGTTCTAAAATTTCTATGTTGAGATACATATCCAAGGATAACCAATTCAAACCAATCAGCAAACAATAGGAAAATGGGAAATGAGCATCTGGGCAATTCAAAGGGGTTCTCAATCTTAGTAATCTGATAAATCTACCTTTAAGCAACAAACCACACATTGCCATTTTATGTGCCCTGGATTGACAGAAGTTAAAAATAGTAACAATACTAAGGGTTGGAAATGATGTGGGGACATTAGATGGGGTGAAACTTATGATGGAAGTGAAAGAGGTACAACCGTTTTGAGCAACAATGTGCTAACACCTAATAATCTGAAGATGGCTACTGGTTAATATCTTGCCAGATTTGCAAATTTGCGCACTTGCTAAAATGCATTTGTAATCCTCAAATCAGTACCTACAGTGCTTTCACAGTCACTTGTAGATGAAGAGTGGCAGAAGTTTGCATCCCTTCATGTGCACAGTCCCATCTTAGGCCAAACCAGGTGACACTCTGAGAAATGGAATATTTTCTTCTATATCAGTAAACAATGGCTGTCATAGTCATCAGCAATTACAGCTACTTTGGATAGTGAGCTGGTGAGCCCTGAGGGAACTCAAGATGCTGTGAAAACACAAGATAATGGCCCCAGTTAGCTGAGGTACATATCAAAGGAATGATTTCAGTGAG
>NW_011484304.1:1623629-1651474 GCF_000754665.1 Bison bison bison | reverse complement strand
TACATAATTGTATTAGTTTTGCCAAATATCAAAATGAATCCGCCACAGGTATACATGTGTTCCCCATCCTGAACCCTCCTCCCTCCTCCCTCCCCATACCATCCCTCTGGGCCGTCCCAGTGCACCAGCCCCAAGCATCCAGCATCGTGCATCGAACCTGGACTGGCAACTCGTTTCCTACATAATATTTTACATGTTTCATTGCCATTCTCCCAAATCTTCCCACCCTCTCCCTCTCCCACAGAGTCCATAAGACTGTTCTATACATCAGTGTCTCTTTTGCTGTCTCGTACACAGGGTTATTGTTACCATCTTTCTAAATATCATATATATGCGTTAGTATACTGTATTTATGTTTTTCCTTCTGGCTTACTTCACTCTGTATAATAGGCTCAAGTTTCATCCACCTCATTAGAACTGATTCAAATGTATTCTTTTTAATGGCTGAGTAATACTCCATTGTGTATATGTACCACAGCTTTCTTATCCATTCATCTGCTGATGGACATCTAGGTTGCTTCCATGTCTTGGCTATTATAAACAGTGCTGCGATGAACATTGGGGTACACGTGTCTCTTTCCCTTCTGGTTTCCTCAGTGTGTATGCCCAGCAGTGGGATTGCTGGATCATAAGGCAGTTCTATTTCCAGTTTTTTAAGGAATCTCCACACTGTTCTCCATAGTGGCTGTACTAGTTTGCATTCCCACCAACAGTGTAAGAGGGTTCCCTTTTCTCCACACCCTCTCCAGCATTTATTATTTGTAGACTTTTGGATCGCAGCCATTCTGACTGGTGTGAAATGGTACCTCATAGTGGTTTTGATTTGCATTTCTCTGATAATGAGTGATGTTGAGCCTCTTTTCATGTGTTTGTTAGCCATCTGTATGTCTTCTTTGGAGAAATGTCTATTTAGTTCTTTGGCCCATTTTTTGATTGGGTCGTTTATTTTTCTGGAGTTGAGCTGTAGGAGTTGCTTGTATATTTTTGAGATTAGTTGTTTGTCGGTTGCTTCATTTGCTATTATTTTCTCCCATTCTGAAGGCTGTCTTTTCACCTTGCTAATAGTCCAAGTGTGTCTGAACATATTTTTTCTCAAAGGTGAGACTTCCAAAAAGGTAGGAATCCAGAAATCTGCTCTTCTATAAAAGCAATGGGGCAAAAAAGTAACATAGAGAAAATTGACTAAACCAGCTTTTTTAGAGCTCTGGAAATTAATCAAAATTTTGCAATAATCCAAGGGTGTTTATTCAAGAAAATACTAGTTTTACAAGATGATCATAAGTTTTACTCAAAAGAAGACTCTGTACTTAAACGAGAAGCATTGGGTGTGAGAAAGTTTAACAGGTTTCTCTCAGCAGGACCTTTCAGGGCCTTTAACATGCCAAATGTACAGTGTATAGCATGCAATTTTCCCCCAAACTTAATTGATCACAGATCCCTTTTGTTGTGAGCTATTTCAAGGATTTAAATCCTGAGAAATATACTTTGGGAAATACTAGGTAAGACTCTGAGGTGAGATCTGAGGAAAAAAGGGGGAAGAACTGTGGACACTAGAGGAGAGAATGGGCATAAGAGAGAATGAGATGATATTGTCAATGCACCTTTCCTATCCAGAAAGTCTAAAGAGCAAAGAATGTTGACTGGATAAGATTAATGATAAACAGGTTGAAATATAGATGGTCAGAAAATACATGAAAAGCTGTTCAACCTCCAGAATTATCAGGGAAAGACAAATCAAATTAAAACCATTATACATTTGACAAATGTTCTAATCTCTGATGATATCAAGTGTCAGTGGAGAGATAGAGCCTGGCAACTCTCAGATATCATCAGTAGGGGTATAAAATGGGATCACCATTTTGAAGTGCAACTTGGCAAAATTTAGAAAAGTTGAAGATGTACAGGCACTCTAGAGAAATTCCCACTTGGATGCTCATGGAGACAAGTCCAAGAGGGTTTGTTTCAGTGTAATTTGTGGAAACAACCTAAATGGCCTTTATGTATGAATATATTATTTTACATTCATAGAATAGAATGTTATACAGTAGATAAAAATGAATGAAGGCTATATGTATTCACATCAATAAATCTTAACAGGGCACAAAGAGACTGAAATCATTTAAAGTTTTTAAAAATTTCAAAATATTGCATATTGGATTCTCTCATATTAGGTCCTTTTCAGATGTTAAAACATCCATAGAAATGATGCATACAAATTCCTCATGATGGTGACTTCTGGGGAGGGAGAGAGGGGGATGGAACTGGGGAGGGATACTCAGCGACTTCAACTCCATAACGTTTTGTTTCCTCACAAAAAATATGAAACAAATATGGGAAAAGGTTTAAACCTGACTAGGTTCTGTTCAGTTCAGTTCAGTTGCTCAGTCGTGTCTGACTCTTTGCGACCCCATGAATCGCAGCACGCCAGGCCTCCCTGTCCATCACCAACTCCCGGAGTTCACCCAGACTCATGTCCATCGAGTCAGTGATGCCATCCAGCCATCTCATCCTCTGTCGTCCCCTTCTCCTCCTGCCCCCAATCCCTCCCAGCATCAGAGTCTTTTCCAATGAGTCAACTCTTCCCATGAGGTGGCCAAAGTACTGGAGTTTCAGCTTCAGCATAATTCCCTCCAAAGAAATCCCGGGGCTGATCTCCTTTAGAATGGACTGGTTGGATCTCCTTGCAGTCCAAAGGACTCTCAAGAGTCTTCTCCAACACCACAAGTCAAAAGCATCAATTCTTCGGTGCTCAGCTTTCTTCACAGTCCAACTCTCACATCCATACATGACCACTGGAAAAACCATAGCCTTGACTAGATGGACCTTTGTTGGCAAAGTAATGTCTCTGCTTTTCAATATGCTATCTAGGTTGGTCATAACTTTTCTTCCAAGGAGTAAGCGTCTTTTAATTTCATGGCTGCAATCACCATCTGCAGTGATTTTGGAGCCCAGAAAAATAAAGTCTGACACTGTTTCCACTGTTTCCCCATCTATTTGCCATGGATAAATACATGTTTATGTGTGTTTGAAAAATTATTTGCTTTGCTTCTCTCGATATAAATTTGCTATGGGTTGGATTACATCCCTCCAAAATTCACATGTTGAAGTCCTAGCTTCATTCTGAAGCCCCGAGAATGTGACCTTTTAAAGTCACTGAAGCTCTGAAGTTATAGTTAGGATGCGATCATACTGAAGTAAAATGTCCCTCTTATCCAATATGGCGGGGGTTCTTATTTTAAGAGGAATTTTAACACAGACACGAGATTAGGGGTAATGCCAGGTGAACATGAAGTTGGAGATCAGGATGATGCATCTACAAGCTTCACAGTTTAGATGATGCATCTAAAACTTCAAAGTTTGCCACCCAACGTCCAGAAGCTAGAGGAGAGGCACGGTACAGATTCTTTCTCAGTAGAAACCAACCTGAGTGACCTTGATCTTAGATTTCTAGTCCCCAGAACTGTGGAACAATCCATGTTTGTAGCTGAAGCCACTCGTCTGTGGTACTTTGTTACAGTAGCTCTAGCAAACTAATGAAGATTTTATATGAGATAGCTCAAGGCAGAGATACATTCTTGAATAAGAAGAGATTCAGGGACAGCCTCCTTCAGAAGTGACCTTTAAACTGAGCATTAAGTAGGGGGAGTGGACATAAGTTGTTCTGACCTACTCAGTACTTCTTCCTTTGCAGAACTGACCTCTCTCATGTCCTGTGATCCCAGAGGGCATCCCCATCACACCTTCCAATCTAAAGACCATGGGAAGCCACATGACACAGTTCGGGCCAATCAGACTCTCCCTCTTAGAAGCTGAGTTTAAATCAGACACAAAAGAACACTAGCAATAGATGCTGAGCTCACTGATGACAGTACATAGAACTGTGAAACTTCCCCAGAGAAGCTGAGACACATTTTGTTTTCCAGAGATTACTGCAGTAGTATCTCCACTCCTACCTGCTCTTCTTACAATGCGAATTTGATCCTGCTCCATTTGAGATGTAGGGCCATTCTCCCTCCCTTAACCTGAGTGAGTGGCCTTATGATGAGTGAAATGATACTCTGAGATTTCTGATGCTACATCCCAAAAGGCAATATAACATTCAGCTGGCTTTCTTGGGATCCTTGGAACCTAGCTACCATGGAACCTAGCTACTTGCCTTCCAGAACCCTCTGTGTTCCAGGCTCATCACAATGAAGCTAGTACCAAAAGCCTAGGCATACTGTAAAGAACCTCAAAAGCCTGTGGGAAGAAACCAAGGCTCCCAGCTCCCCTGTTCAGGTATGCTCTCAGCTACCAGCCATGTGACTGAGCCATATTGAAAGTGGGACCTCCAGCTCCCATCTGGGCCATGCCAGGTGATACCCCACAGGATGGAGGGGTTTCCCTGTCCAAGCTGAAGATTCATAAGTGAAATAAAGGACTGTTCTTGTTTCATGCCATTGAGTTTGGGGACACTTTATTACCTGGCAATGAAGCTTCCCTGGTGGCTCAGTGGTAAAAATCCTCCTGCCAATGTGGGAGCCGTAGGTTCGATCCTTGGGTTGTGAAGATCCCCTAGAGAAGGAAATGGCAACCCACTCCAGGATCCTTGCCTGGAGAATCCCATGGAAGAGGAGCCTGGTGGGCTATAGTGCATGGGGTTGCGAAAGAGTCGGACACGACTTGGTGACTCAACAACAACAAAGACTGAAACAGCCGTCCTGATTTTCCTTTTTCCCATGGCCTGGATGTTGGGTTCTTTTTAATTTTGCAGACTTTTGAGGAATATCCTTTTGAGGAATTTATTCTTACCTAAATTAACCAAACTTTGTTCCTTTTGCTTGTAACTACTTGCATATAACCTTGGAAAATGATAGAAAGGCAAACGTCAAGTGAGCGCTAACAATGGCCTAAACACGTGTTCAAGGAAGAGCCCGGGCCCTTGAAAGGAAGGAGAACAGTTGGTGAGGCTGGAGTGTGAAGGGGTGCAGGTCTCAAGATGAGGTTGAGAGGGAGTAAATTAGTACTAATCGTGTACCACGCCTGGGCAAGGTATGTAGCTCCTAATGTCTCAGTCATCTGCATATCAACAGTAAGACGGAAGTCCTATTTTTAAGCAACTCCCCACCTCCACACACACAATACCCCATTTAAGGGAAAATGAAATCAAAACTCAGCAACCTCTATTTACTGCTGACCTGGAACTCGACCCGGCTCTGTCTTCCTCCAAAGCTTGTCCTCCTAACACATCTGCTGTGTGGCTCAGGAGATGATTTATAACTTAGAAGACAGAGTACAGGGAGAGCGCTAAGGGGGATATGCATGGATGAATACACAGCCCAGTTAGAAAGACCCAATAATGTTATGGAGCCATAAAACTCATTTTACAAAGAAAGAGATCAAACATGGAATGTGACTATCATTAAAGGGTGGAAGAAAGAATACGGACTTTGGAACTCCACAGAACCTCCTACTATGGTATGTGTAATCTCAGGCATTTCACCTGACCTCACTCAGAATCCATTTTCTCTAACAAGGGGGTGAGGACCCCCAAGTCCCCCTGGTAAGGTTTGGCAATGACGCTTATAAATTTGATGGTGCCTGGTGGGTATCAAAATGTCACCAATAATTCTTGATATTGAGAATAATTATAGTAACACCCAAAGTTGTATAGATAGAGACTCAAAAAAGTGAGGGGAAAGAAAAGCAGGTAAAAAACAGAGGAAACAGGGTAAGATGGGAGAAAGGGACACAGGGGGAAGGAGTTACTGGAAGGAGGGAACATGGGCAGCAGGAACAAAAAAGTCAAATCTCATGCTGGAGGATTTTTAAGTCTCCACACAAAAAACGATTCCAGTGCCTGAAGCAACTCCTGGTGTGACCACCCCTGCAGAAGAGGTGCCAGCCACGTGCAGCCCAGCCCTAGGATCTTATAAAGGATCAGATTTTCATGCTTGGGTTTAGGGCACCATAGCTCCCAGGAAACCAGTCCCCAAACAATCAGATGCTCCCTTTGCAAAGACAAAAGGCAGCTAGCCCCCTTCTACATGAATCCTCTTAATTTCCCTACCTTGTCAAGGACCAAACAACTCGTCGCGTTCTTGGTGGCCATGGGGCTCAGGCTCCCAAGGAAGCCTTGTTACTCTTTGACCGTCATGCATGGAAGAGCTACAGAAGGAATTTGGAGGAGGGCAAGTTGGGAGGTCCCCTGGGGGCAGTAGGCGAAGTAGCCCACACTAGGACCTCAGCCCCGAGTTTCCATTTCTGCCCAACACCTGATGAAAGGAACTGGTTTTCAAACCCTATCACCCAGGAATGAAGCAAGCAACAGATGAAAGGAATTATAGCAACTTTACCAAGTCATCTAAACTGTGGCCAGCATTGCTAGGATTCCTGGGTATGAGGTTTCCAGACAAGGGAGAAAAATGGACCGAAGGGAATTTCTTTCTTAAAAGGGAAGTGGGTCTGTGTTGAGATAATTCAGAAGAAGGATAAAGCTGGGAAGGCTGGTGCTGGTTCCTTGCCATCATCCTATCCTCGGGCCCTTATTGAAAATTCCTACCCTCCAGGCTCCCCATCCCCACATCAGGGTGGGGCCCCTTTCTATGAAGAAAATAGAGGTTGCAATGTTTGGCATATTAATTCGGAGCATATGGTCAAAAATATTGTTTGCTATGGCTCGTGGGCTTATGATATTTAATTTAAAATAGATTTTCCTAAATAAAAAGAGACTTTGTACAGATGGCCATTAAAAGCAAACCGTTTTGCTGCTCGGCATTGTTAAAATACAATGTTTTTAAAGCATTTTATAAGATGTTGGCCCTTTGGCAAGAATGGAGTGTTCTGAAAAGATGGAGGTTTGGCACAATGACAAGATGTCCCTGGTACGATGGTCACAGGCCCAGTTCTGTGGGCAATCTTTATCTCAGTAAGCTCGATTTTCTTTTACACAGTACACTTGCTTCTAAAATCCTGAAGTTACATTCAGACCTGAGAAAGTCCAACTCTTGAGATCAAGTAGCTAGAGTGATAACCACAAACACTTTCTTATGTCATTTCTCATTAAATATGAACAGATTGTTTCCACAACAAACACAGAGCAAGCACGAGACCAGGTGTTCTCCCATTTTCCACGTCTCTTCCAGCCTTAGTGGGAGGATTACAGGGCTTTTCCTTCCTCTCTCTCTGCTTCTTTTAGCGATCACCTGAGGTTGATGACTGCCACAGAAAGGGTGGCCAGGCATCTTAAAGGCTTGGAGGTTGATGAACATGTCAAATAAGGTTGGTCTACATGGAGCACGTGAGCGGCATTTTTGTGCTGTTGATAATGCAGGTTCTTTAGAGTGGTTACAAAATAAAAATACCTTCTGACTCATCTCAGGAGAGTTGTACCATGAATTATGTCTATCCAGCTTGTTTTCTCCAGACAATTCATTCTGATTTTCTGAAGATGGCAGCAGACCCAGAGGGTAGAACCTGCTAAGCTGCTTAACCATGAAACACACACAGGAAAATGACAAGGAGGAGAATCAATGGTGTTAACTTATGGGCTCCTGCTCCAAATGGGAGCATTCTGAACAACACTGACCTCTTCTATCCTCCCCTCAAATCATCCCTAGACAATATCCTTCCCTGGAATATGATCAGGAGAGAGCGCACATCTCAGGATCCAACTTGCTGCATTGCTTTTCATGACGCAAGGTCATCCGCTGAAGACTTTTGTTGAAAAGCTGATACTTGAGAAATGGTTTCATATTAGTTTGGGATGGAAAAGAAAGCGGATAGAAGTTTCTAGATTGTCAGTAATCTTTTCTTATGAATGGCCAAAGAGAAACAGCCCACTTTTTGATGGAGGGTCAGAGAAACATGGAGGTACCAGAACAATTGTTCCCAACACAGTACCATCTGTAATTAGTGACAAACAACCAGTGTGGTTTGTTTTCTAGTTCAGTAACTTTTAACAACACTTGTAATCAGTCGGGTTTTTAGAAAGAGGGTGTGAGGGCCAGGGGAAAGAATTACATTACACACAGCACAGCAGTCCTTGGAGAAATGCTCACGGCTGGACACACCTTTTTGCCAGGGTGGCTTTCTGAGCCTTTGTTTGAAGGGATATAAACAAAAGCTCAGGGGAACACAGGAGAGATCCTTCAACCCCATGGGGTAACCTCAGAGGGGAAGCTTTCTCCTCTGTCCACGCAGTGAGGGATTGGGTTTGCCAGCAGCCTGAGGACTGCAGCCCTGCCTTGGCAGAGCTTTGGGGACAGGTATTTACCTGGTCTGCACCTGGATATCAGACGCTTAAATGGGGCACAAACCTGCCAGAGCTTGAAAGAGTCAGAACACAGAATATGTAACTAGAATTAACAAAACTGGAAGACATTTTTACTGAAACAGGCAAGACTCCTACTGGGGCTTTGGCAATTCAACTCCAGAAAATTCTTCAGTGGAGTTATCAATTAGCACACGCTGTGGTGAGCAGGAAGGTAAATATTGATTTGTAAAGTTCCTATCTCAGTGGCTGTCTCTGAATGAACTCAAGGAGTTTGACCACTCTTAACCAGGCATTAAAATTAAAGAAAAAAAATGACTAAGGTCTTTTTTTTTTCTTGTTAAAATGATTTTTTTTTCTGTTTATAACAAGACACTACGTGTTCAGTATAGACAAATTAGAAAGTGTAGATAAGAGAAAAAGAAAAGCCAAGGACATTCATAATCTCAGCATTCAGCAACCATTTCTTACAAAATTCAGGGCTGAGAAGACATACTATTTTGTAATATCCTTTTGTCACTTTTGAGTCTTTATTGTCATTACTTACAATCGATAAATTTGCATCTACTTCATTCGTAATGGCAGCTTAGTATTGTATGTCATGGATGTACAAAAGCTTATTTAATCACTCTTTTGTTTTTAAACATTCAGATGGTTTCCAACTTTTCGGTGTGTTGTAAACTGCCTTGGTGAACCACCTTCTGGGTAAGTATTCACATTAAATACTTTAAATAACACATTAAAGTGTTATTTTCGTTGTTGTTCAAAAGGAGTAACTTGGCAATGCTCTTGAAAATGTTCTGAGAACTAAAGTCAAGACAAGGAACTGACATAAGCTCAAATGAGGCCAGGACCTTCCAAATATGTTTGCATAGAAGATGTGAATGGAGTTTTCTAGTAAAATAGTTATCTAGTAAAATAGGAAATATTGAAAGAAATTCTGTAAAAGTACCAGGCATTGAACCAACCTGTACAGGACCACCAGTGACCTGTAGATGTCTGCCATCTCTAATTTCTAAACATGCTATTCTAGGAGCCTCTGTTTTTACAACACATAAATGCATGTGGCGTCTTCCTGGGTTATTTGGACCAAATACTGTAATTCTTTAAGCTCAGCAGGCTGTTTTGGAGGATGACAAAAAAAAAAAAAAAAACCCTGGTTGAGATGGCAAGAGAGAGCTGGGGGGCAGGCAGATGTTGAAATGATAGTGGTAAAAGGCAAAATGCTAGGACAGAGTAGGTCTAAAGTTGTCCTTAGTGAACTCAAAATATATGATTTGATAAAAATAATCTTAAACTCTGCTTTCAAGGAGAGTGTTTATAAGAAGCATGAAAGACAGTTAAGGAATTCAGCAGACAGCCTTGTGTATGGAGGGCAATCACGGGGCAGGACTGTCACCACCCCCTCTCCCAGGTCCTCGTTGACCTGACATGGCTTAGCAGTCAGACAGCTTTTCCGAGTCCACACACAGCCCCACGTCCCTCCATCCAGGTCTCCAGGCTGCCAAGAGCAACCTATTGAAACTGATGCTGGAGGTGATACTTATTTTCTATTGCTGGCCTGGTGGATTTTCCACCAGTAAGGGATGTTTTGGATGAATGGGAGGATTTAGTTGGTTAGGAAAGTGAGAAATCAATGCCTGGAATTGATGGAGCTAAATGGCAGGAGAAGGGCATTCTGCTGAAAAAGCTGAGAATCCAACCTGTGGAACAATTCCAGAAGGCCTGTTTTTTTCATTTGTAATTTGGAACTATTTTAATAGTGTTTAATCATGACACCATCACACGCCAGAATTAGGGGGCGACTGTGAATGACTCTGTTGCAGCAAATGGCAAGCCCTCACTTTCATATACAGATCTATCAATTAGTCAACATTTGTTGAGTGCCTTAGGCTCATCCAAGGAGCCTGAGACAGGTCTTGTGCACAGCTAATTTATTGTGGGTCTTGAGTTCAGAGAACCTCGGCAAGGGATTGGAAAGAACAACACAGAAAAAGAAGGAATGCTGATATGAGGCTGTGGACTGGATCCCCTAGGAGCCTCTGAGGAGCTTCTAGAATCTTCCTCAGCCTTATCTGGTGAGGTACTGAGGAGGGGATCTGTGCTCCTAACCCCCACAGGTCAAAGGTCACGCTGAGGAATAAGTGTTGTACTCATGTCCGTGCAAAGTGGGTTCCTGCTGTCAGGCCTGAAGCAGAACTTGAAAGATACACAGTGTGGCCTGGGCCCAGGGCTCTGGGGCAGATGCTGTCAGATTTCACTCCTGCAAAGCAGGTTGCTACAGTTATGACTGTATTAGAAGTAATAAAATTATTAGAGACAATCTTTCTGAGTGTCAGCTAAGTGATGGAAAGAAACAGGACTTAAAGCTGATGGGAGAGCAAGTTCATAGGCAGAGAGCAAAAAGAGCTTGGCCTGTACCAGGACCAGATAGTCCAAAATGACTGGAGCCCAGTGAATAAGGAGAAGGGAGTCAAAGATAAGAGATGCCAACCTACCAAGGGCTTTGTAGACCGTAAGAAGTTTGTATTTGATGGGAAGACATTGGAGAGTTTGTGAGTGGAAGAGTAACATCATCTGATTCAGCTTTAAGGAAAAAAAAAAAAAACACTCTGGGAGCTGAGCAGAGAATTGAAAGTTGAAAAACTGGGCATGGGAAGGGTGAGCACAGAAGCAGAGGGAACCACGAGGGGCAACTGTAGAAGCACATGTAACAGACAAGAGTTGTTTCTTTTTTTTCCCATTGGGGTATGATTGCTTTATAATGTGCTCGTTTCTGCTGCACAATGAAGTGCATCACGTGTACATGTATTCCTCCCTCTTGAGCCCCGCTCTCCTCCACCTCCCATCCCACCCCTCTGGGTCATCACCGAGCACTGAGCTGAGCTCCCTGTGCTGTATAGCAGCTTCCCACTAGCTCTCTGTTTTACACATGGTGGGGGATGTACGTCAAGGCTACTTTTTCAATTAGCCCCAACCTCTCCTTCCCCGACTGTGTCCACAAGTCTGTTCTGTACCTCTGTGTCTCTATTCCTGCCATGGAAATAGGTTCATCTGTTTCTTATAGGGTGATAGCCTTCAAACATTTTTCTCTGGTTCACTCTAATAAGATTTTGAAAAATTATGAATACAGCCCCACATTTTTAAGTTGACATCTGAAATTTTTCAACCTAAGTATTAAATAGTTACCAAAAAGGTAATTTCTGCTCATTATAAATATTGACCATTTAAAATAAAACTTTAAATATATTACTCTTTTCAAGATATTCAATTGAAACTAAATTCCAAAGCTTAAACACCATTTACTGTGTGCATTCATTTTAAAAGCACATTAACAAGCTTTTCTATGACAAATATTTTATTCTAACTTTATCTTTTAACTCATATTTTTATTTTGATTTCCATTACATTTCCCTGCAATTTTTATCCTGATGTAATATATTTTAATATTTGAAATTCTTCTATTGATTATTCTAGCATATTCTCTACATCAAAAATGCATGTGAATATTGGGATTTATTTTTTCAATTCCTATGGTCATAAAACCTCTAACTAGTGATTTTTCTGATTGAATTATTAGAAATTCTAATGCACAATTAATTATAATAAGACACAACTGATTACAATAACACAAACGTATTACACAATTGATTATAATACCATCAACTATTAATTACTAACACACAATTGATTACAACAATATAAACACATTTCAAATGCTATTGAATAATGATTAGATATAAAAAACTAAACTTTATTAAAAAAGCATCTCTTCGGATGGTTAATGGGTTTTTTTTTTCCCCTTGAATGGTTTTTACTTGCTGCTAGAACGAGACAGAGTTCAACATCAATTCTATCTCAATTCTTATTTTTATTGATATGAGTGCTAAGAAAAGTATTCACAAAAATATGTAAATAGAAATGAAAAGAGTTTTATTGTAGCAAATCTGTCATTGGTTTGAACTACCTCTGAGTTACATACCAAAATATGACAAGCTGATCGATCTTCAAAACATGCTTCAAGGATCTATCAGTTCAGTTAGTTCTTTCTTTACTTTGTTGAGCACGGAGAATTGGAGACAATCTGACTTCATCAAGGATGGTTCCCAGTCCTTGGATGCATTCCTTTCGTTCCTTTCACCAAAGAACCTCAGGGATTTTCCACGCCCCAGGGGAGGTGTTACGGTAAGCTCAGAAATGGATGCTGAGTAAACTTTTTGTTGTGGAAGGAAAGATGTGAGAGGAGGGGTACCAAGACTAAATAATCTCAGCATCCTTGTCAAGCAGATCCATTCAGAGAAAGAAAACAGGGAAATCAGTTGCTTTGGACTCTCTTTTATGTACACCTGGGAAAACTTTCATGTAATCCCGCAGTGAAAAACTCTTTGCTTTCAAGCCCACTCATCTTGGTTTTGGCAATGAAAGTGGTGAGAATTACTGGAGTTAAAGTAACTATCAAAGGTTGATGCTCAGGACTTGATGATGGAGTAGAAATAGGGTCTGAATGAGAGAGGGAATCCAAGATGATACTTCAATGTAATAGGAAGAGATGGAAATGAGAGGGTCTGATATTTATAAGAAGAGAATAAAATTACAGAAAAAAAAGATACACAACAATAAACTTTGTGTATTTCTTATTCAGGAAAGGCCTGCTGTGGGTTAAGACTGACCCTAGGATTCAGGGTTTCTCTAAGGCATCATGCTGCCATGTCAACATATGGCTTCCAAGACTCAGCAAAATGGAAAGAGAGAGGGGCTCCAAGTTACAACTTTCTTGTCTTAGAAATACCTTCGGTCATTTTTGCTTACAGTCCATTGGCTAGAAACAGTCACCTAGTGCTCAACCTATTGCATAAGAGGCTGGAACAGAGGATACCACGGAGCATTTTGTGAGTGCTGTCTTGGCCAAACTGGGTTTTGGCATATGAAACTAGATGAATGCTGCTTCTCACTAAGAAGATAATATTTGCATAGGCTCATTGCCAACCAGGGTTTTGGGGAGAAAAATGATAATGGTTTTCATCTTTCCATCTAGAAGAATAAACAGGCAAGACCTGTGGAGGAAAATATGGAAAACAACACCAATGAGAAAAACTTGCCCTACCAAATATTGAAATATATTACAAACCTAAAATAATTACAATGGCCAGTTTCAGAAGAACAAAAGAGAAAACCCTGAAACAGAGTTCAGTTTATATAAAGGCAGCCACATGGGGCATTAGTACCACTTTTTACACCATTACTAAAATAATTTACACATGGACAAAAGGGTTGAATGGGAAACAAAGCACTTATTTCAAAAAAACGATCTTGAGATCATTTAAATAATTTTCTCCTCTGAAAGAAAACTGTAGGTGATTACTTAAATTATTTCAAGATGAGCAAGGACTTCCTGAGCATAAAAGCAATAGAAAAAACGAAAGACATGAAAGAAAAGACTAAATACATCTGAAAATATATTATTAAACTTTTTGTCAGTAGGCAACACAAGCAAAATTAAAAGTCAAACGACAAACTGAAAATGGGTATTTAAATAAACACGAGGCAAAGAGTTAACAATCTCAATTTAAAGAACTCTTACAAAATTGTGATGCCACCCACATGCCAAGTTTTAATGGCAAAGGGTAAGAAAAGACAATTCACACTAGACATACAAATAGCTAAGAAAGACAATGGCAAGCAACGTAAAATAATCTTTTGCTCACTAAATTGACAGGTAATCTTAAGCTATTACCTCAGGAGTCAGTGATGGCAAGCATTTAATGAGAATGATGATGGCATATTCTGATGGAAAAAGTGTGAAGTGGAGCAAACTTCCTGGAAAGTGATTTGTAATATGTAATCATACTGAGATGCTAAAGTGTTTATGACAGTGTTCTATATCTGATATATATATATATATATATAATCATATATATAAGTCATAATGTCAATTTAAAAGAAGGAAATTTGTGATATTTATATTCTGCTTCAAATAAAAAATATTACATCTGTTAACCTAGTAATTCTACTGCAATGGATTATCCTAAAGAAATAATAAAATTTACAATTAAAAATTTGTGTGTAAAGATATTCTTACAGTGTAACTTATTATAAAAGTGAAACTTAGAAAAGCACCAACACACTGCAAAATAAAGGAAAATGTTTAATTCAGTCATATTTTTAAAAGAGAATTTTAAGCACCCATTAAATATCAAGCTGTCTAGGAACATTTTGTTAAACTGAGATAATTATCATAATAGGATATCCAACAGTAATTCAGAAATAAAAATATAAGATGTATGTGGTGTGCTCAGTCTTGCCTGACTCTTTGCGATTCCCTGGACTGCAGCCTGCCAGGCTCCTCTGTCCATGAGAATTCTCCAGGTAAGAATACTGGAGTGGGTAGGCAATCCCTTCTCTAGGGGATCTTCCTGACCCAGGAATCAAACCAGGGTCTCTTGCATTGCAGGTGGATTCTTTACCAGCTGAGCTACCAACTTGGTCCCCATTTTAAATAAATTCATATGGAAACCTAAGTGCTTAAATGTGAAAGCTTCCCAGGTGGCGCTAGTGATAAAGAACCTGCCTGCCAATGCAGGAGACATGAGATACATGTTTGATCCCCGAGCCAGGAAGATCCCCTGGAGAAGAGCTTGCAGCCCACTCCAGTATTCTTGCCGGGAGAATTCCATGGACAGAGGAGTTTGGTGGGCTACAGTTCATAGGATGGCAAAGAATCAAACATGACTGAAGTGACTTAGATGACAACAATGTGAAAATGGATAAAAATGTTAACATAGTAAGAGTAGTTATCTCTGAGTGATTTTTATTTTAGTTTTCTTTCCCACCATTATCCAATTTTAAATAATTAATATTAAATAATAATTAATGTAATGATTAAAATCAATGTCAGTAAAATAAACAGAAAAGTAATTAAGTACAGTCACTGGAAGTTATCCTGCTCTGAAGCCATTCCTCAAGCCTTTGAGAGAAATTCAGCTTTTGCCAAAGAATCATTAGTAGCTCAGTTCTCTCCCCCAAACCATGTCCGTTATGCAGTGCTGTGTAGAGGAAAGCATATTGGATTGTAAGTCATAGATTAACTTCCAAGGTGGTCATTACTAGGACTGCTCACTAGTGTGATTTACAGCAAGGAGGTCCTGAAACTCAACACACCCTCTGAAACTCTATAGGTGAAGGAGAACTGAAAAAGTAGCTGGATAGTGTTTGTCTTACAGGAGAAAATCTGTCATTTTAGTTAGTTGGGAATCACCCATCATCATGGGCAGTTAACTTGCAAAAATATCTTTTCCTGCCTCTGCCTTTAAGCTTCTCTGACACCTTGACCCGAGGCTGCAAGAAAAAACTAAGAAGACAAATATGGTGGCTTCTACCCAAGAGCCCATCTTCACTTTCTTGACATCACCCTGATTTTGTCTAGAGTCCAGTTCTATGGAATGAAACATGACTGCTCCATCTCCTTACAGCCATCCCATTTCGGCTTGGCAAATCACTCTTTTTCACAGCCTTCCTTGAAGCTGGAAGTGGACTCACATAAGGAGAAGTCTAGCTTTTCAGGGGGAAATATTTCTGCTAAGATAAAAAGACAGGGGCTTATAAGGAAACAGTCTTTAGAGTCTGCCTTACTCAACCATGATGACTGAGTCACGGTAGCCATCTTTAAGACCATAAGAGACAGTTCAAGAGAATTCCATAGAGGCCTACCCAATGCTCTGACATGGTTTGGCTGCTGAACCAGCTCTGGAGAGTTTATCTACAAATTCTTGAGACATTAAGTGTTTGATGGCTAGGGATTTTTACTTGCAGCTAATTGTTTCTCTTTTTTTGTAGTATAATTACTTTACAATGTTGTATTAGTTTCTCTTGTACAACAAAGTGAGTCAGCTATATGTATACATGTATCACCTCCCTCTTGGACATCCCCCCCACCCCATTCCACCCATCTAGGTCATCACAGAGCACCAAGCTGAGCTCCCTGTGCTATACCACTACTTCCCACTAGCTATCTATTTTACACATGATAGTGTATTTATGGGGCTTCCCAGGTGACTCAGTGGGCAGACTCTGCCTGCAATACAGGCAATGCAAGAGACTCAAATTTGATCCCTGAGCCAAGAAGATACCCTGAAAGAAGGCACAGCAACCCACTCCAGCATTCTTGCCTGGAGAATCCCACGGACAGAGGAGTCTGACGGGCTATGGTCCATGAGATCGCAAAGAGTCAGACATGATGGAAGTAACTGAGAATGCACAGTGTATTTATGTCAGATCTAATCTTCCAATCATCCCACCACAACCCCCTCACTCCCCTGGGCCATGTCCACACTTTCATTCTCTACATCTGCATCTCTATTCCTGTTCTGGAACTGGACCATTTTTCCTCTGTACCATTTTTCTAGATTCCATATACATGCATTAATGTACAATATTTGATTTTCTTTTTCTGACTTACTTCACTCTATAAGACAGACTCTAAGTCTATCTACATCTCTACAAATGACCCAATTTCATTCCTTTTTATGAGTGAGTAATATTCCATTGTATATATGTACCACATCTTCATTATCCATTCATCTGTCAGTGGACACTTGAGTTGTTGCC
This sequence comes from Bison bison bison, assembly GCF_000754665.1. Classification (NCBI taxonomy): domain Eukaryota; kingdom Metazoa; phylum Chordata; class Mammalia; order Artiodactyla; family Bovidae; genus Bison; species Bison bison. The sequence continues at coordinate 1,634,619 of NW_011484304.1, read as the reverse complement.
ATATCCCAGCTATTGTAAACAGTGCTGCAATAAACACTGGGGTACATGTGAACTTTTGGATTATGTATCTTAAATAGATATAATGAGACTTTAGAGGTGGCCTTGATTTGCTCATGATGTTGTTTCTGGATTCCCAAATATGAGATGTGGCTATTTGTGACAACTCTAATGAGGCTGTCTAAACATGTCTGGGGCTTCCCCAGATGACTCGGTGGTAAAGAGTCCTCCTGCCACTGCAGGAAACAGAGGAGATCTGGGTTTGATCCTTGGGTCGAAAAGATCCCCTGAAGAAGAAAATGGCAACCACTGTATACCTGCCTGGAAAATTCCATGGACAAAAGATCCTGATGGGCTATAGTCAAAGGGGTCACAAAAGATTAGACACAATTTAGTGACTAAAACAAAAACAAACATGCTTTGTGTTCTTGCAAACTAACAGAGGTGAACGAGTTCATGCCAACAGTTAGATCAGCCCTGCATCAGTTAAATCTTTCAAATTCAAGAATGCGTCAGACCTTATTATTCCTCTTGTCTTGGTGTTTACCAGCTTTAGTTAACTTGTCTGGTGTCCAATGTTTCAGATGTGTTCTCTCGATCTACTCTTTGGGAGAAATGTCATATTTAGAAACATCTACCCACATTGCTTACAAATATGTATTTTTAATTCCTTGGTTTGTATCATCAGAACTAGCAGATTTGACAAACTCCATGGAAAATATATTCTTATTTAAAATATATCTCTTGCTATCTTGTCATGAGCTTTTTAGTGAGAGTCTATCTTCACCCATAAGCGTCAGTCTAAAAGAATCTGGGGCCAGGCTCAGATGGTAAAAGAATGTCCCTCCAATTCAGGAGACCTGGGTTTGATCCCTGGGTCAGGAAGATCCTCTGGAGGAGGACATGGCAACCCACTGCAGTATTCTTGTCTGGAGAATCCCATGGACAGAGGAGCCTAGCGGGCTAGAGTCCGTATGGTCACTAAGAGTCGGGCACGACTGAGCAACTAACACTACTACTACTACTTTTTAAACAAGAAAACTGTGATATCCAGACAAAGACTGCCACTCTGTCAGTGTTTATATCCTGCATGAATTACACCCACTGAGGTAGTCAGACACACATACCTAAAAACTCATATATAATCTGAACTCAGTGCATAAACAACTTTTTTTTCTTTTATTTTTTTTTGGCTGCGCCAGGTCTTCGGTGCTGCGCACGAGGGCAACTCTCTAGCTGTGGCGCGTGGGCTTCTCATTTGGTGGCTTCTCCTGTGGAGCACAGGCTCCCGGTGCAGGGGCTTCAGTAGTTGAGGTCTGAGGCCTCTAGAGTGAGGGCTCAGTAGTCATGGTGCACAGGCTTAGTCGCCCTGTGCCACGTGGGATCTTTCTAGACCAGGGATCGGCAGATTCTTAACCACTGGATCACCAGAGAAAACTAAACAAACAACTTTTAAAGCAATGACCCATCTAACGACTTTAGTAAAACAGTCAGTATTGACACTCACCCCTGTTATCAGCTGAAATGACCAAGGCTTAACTTCCCCACTTTCTGACAACATTTATGTATCCCATACTTAAACCTGTCAGGAATGTGGGGAAAGATTATTGCCTTGGATATCAGGACTTGGAACCTAATTCTCTGGCCCTTAGTTTTTTGGGGTCTTTTGTGTGTGGTGTAAAAAGATGAATTGGCCCAGATGCTCTTAAAGGTTCCAGACTGCTTTCAGATTCTTCTGCAGAGGAATGTAGGCAAATGGAAAAAAAAAAAAAATTTACCCTCCTTCTTTTAGAAGATGCCCTGTAGACCTGAAAAATAATAATATTTGGAATGTCAACATTTTCTGAGAACTTACTATATGCCAGGCACTAGACTGTGAACAGCTTTTTGTGTATTATTTATTCCTTAAGATAATGAAACAATATCACTCCCATTTTGCCAAGGAGACATCATGACTATGCCAGGATCACATAAATGAAAGGAGAGAACTTTTATTCCAAAACCCATTGTCTTACCCATCGCACCACATTTAAAACAACATATGAGCTCAATCGGGCTTCCAAGATGGCATTAGTGGTAAAGAACCCGCCTGCCAATGCAGGAGATGTCAGAGACATGGGTTCAGTCCCTGGGTTGGGAAGATCCCCCAGAAGAAGAAATGGCAACTCACTCCAGTGTTCTTGCCTGGAGGTACATGCATGCATGAGCTTCATTGTAGAAAAGAACAAGACTCAAGGTTCTCCTTATTTCTGTCTAAAATTAAACATGCATTTCAGTAAATGTGTTTTGTATTTTTTGGAGGCTGTGTTTTGGCTCCCATGGGGAAATAGCATTTTCTTGATAAAGGATGGATAAGCAAAGAATGATCTGTTACATGTGATCATAGGAGTCACGTCCTGTGAGACTTTTTACAGCCCGTTACAATTCGGGTTTTCAAGAATTGCTGTCACTGAATTCCATAAACATCCTTTGTGTTCAGAATATGGTAGCACCTACTCTCAAGGTATTGTTAATATGCTCAGTAAAAACACACTTGCCTTCTGCAGGCTATGGTTTTGCTTTGAAATCTCTGTAATTAAGACATTCTCATTTCAGGCACTGGGTATTACTGAGTTCAAAGAAACAAAGATGTATTTCATCTTTTTTTTTTTTCCCTACAGATGATTCATCAATTCCACTCCTCCCGCCTACAGACGTCTAAATTTCAGTTTTCTGAGAAGCTACAAAGCGTGAAGTGGCATCTCCGCATTGAGTCAGAGGACACTGAGTGTTAAACTGTAATACCGCCAAGAGTTTGGTGTCCACCCTCTTAACCTGTTTTCCGGTGTAAGCATCATTAACAATGCTCTTTGCCCTTGGGCACTAAAAGGAAAAGACGCCAGTAACCCTACACCAACTGTTCCACTTAAGTAACTACCTGATGTGCCCGTTATCTTTCCAGGCTATCCGGGGAAGGGGGTGGGAACATTTGCTCCTGTGTCCCTGGCAAGCCGGCTAATGCTTGTCAAAGCAACAGCTCTGTTCCCTGAGGCTCAATTTCCTGTCCCACATTTGAATCTGCACACTTGGAATAACCAGAGAATACTCACGATTGTGTTTACTGGACTATAAGACAGCACAAACATCAGTGTGTCCACTTCAGACACACACACACGCATACAAATCAGACAGGTAACAGGAAATATTTCACACTGAAACACCTTGGTTAAATTTCCAGGTGCATCTGTATTAATTTGAAATATCATTCCTAGAAATTTGCAGGTAATAAATTTGGAAAGTTCCTCTTCAACATTTTCTTTATTCGATCAAGTAAATCTATTCATCCACATTTTATTTGCTGAAGCAAATATACAAAGTGGTGTGCAGTATGCTGTTCTAAGTTTCTTCAGTCATGTCTGACTCTTTGTGATCCCATGGACTGTAGCCTGACACGCTCCTCTGTCCATGGGATTCTCCCAGGCAAGTATACTGGAATGAGTTGTCATTTCCTACTCCAGGGGATCTTCCTGACACAGGGATCAATCTCACATCTCTTACATTTCCTGCATTGGCAGGCAGGTTCTGTAAATTGCCATGTAGGAAGCCCCATGAAGTGCTGGCTCAGTGGTAAAGAATCCGCCTGCCAATGCAGGAGATGTGGGTTTGATCCCTGGGTCAGGAAGATCTCTTGGAGAAGGAAATGGCAACCCATTCCATATTCTTGCCTGGGATATCTCATGGACAGAGGAGCCTGGCAGGATACAGGCCATGGGTCGCAAAGAATCAGACACAACTGAGCAACTAAACAGCAAACATATGACATATTCCAAATATTCACTCAGGATATCGTTAGAAGAGCTATAAGCACTTTTTAAATGTATTAAGATTGCCCCTGGCGATCTTCTTGAGTCTTGACCAGTAGAGGCAGCTAATTAGGTGGAATATTCCAGAGAAATGGAAGTCCCTGCAGAGTGAGATAATTCAAGCCATTCCTTATTTCATAATGAACATTGTAAAAAAAATGGTTTCTTCATTATGAGAGGAAGGGGCTGCTCTAAGGGAGTGGAGATTGGCAGCAAGAGTGCTACTTGGGTTTTGCAGAAGGAACGTTTTCAACAGTTATATACCCTTAATATTTTAAAAATGTACTTTGGGAATCAAGCAGATCAGCTCTTCCAAGCCAATCATTTTCCAATCCAAGATCAAAAGTGACATTTTAAAAGAGGTGCATTAAGAAAAAGAAGAAATTGCTGCAGTTGAGCGATTCCAAGGTCTCATCAACTGTATATAAATGAGTTCTGTGTGTAATCTCCTGCTCGTGTATAACTAGGACCTGAGCTCTCTGCCAGGAAATACCTGTGGCCACTGTTAAATGGGATATGGTCCATCTCGTTGGCTCTGAACAGCCTAGGGTGGGAACAGTAAAATACACCTTTATTTGCTGGCTACAAGATGGATGTGGACGCCCAGTCTCACTCTGAACTGACTTCTTCCCAATATGTGATGCTCCCAGAACTTTTCATAGAACAGGCTGCTCTGAGCTTCTCCCTAGAACTCCATATATTCTGCTGCAGACAACAACTCTGTGTCCTGGACATGCACGCCCTTCTGGAGACATGATAGAACAGAGCAATCTCCTCCAAGAAAGTGAAAGTGAAGTCTCTCAGTTGTGCCCGACTCTTTGCGACCCCATGGACAGTAACCTGCACCAAGCTCCTCCATCCATGAGATTCTCAAGGCAAGAGGACTGAAGTGGGTTGCCATTTCCTTCTCCAGGGAATCTTCCCAACCCAGGAATCAAACCCAGGTCTCTCGCATTGTAGACAGACAATATACCATCTGAGCCACCAGGGAAGTCCGAATCCCAACCAAATTGTCAAAGTTTCAAGTTACTTTTCCACCTCGCTGAATAAAAAAGCAGATTCCAAGTCAATCCATAGGTCTAGGGTAACCAATGTCTCATCCTAGGAAGCAGCACCACCATCTTTCTATTTTCCATTTGAAATAAGTCTTTCTTTCTGTCCACCCCAAGCCACTTGCCTCATTAGGTATAGAGACAGGACAGCCGGCTGCCCATTGGTCATCTTCTGCCACATGAGGAAGACGGTCTCAAGCTGAGCACACAGGTATAGTCATATCTGACCCTCGATGCGTACTGCACAAGTCCTGGTTCTTTTGGTTAAATTTGAAATCTCTATCACCTTGCCTCAAACCATTTAATCCACACTGTATTCCCACTGGTCAATCATGTTAGACCCACCACCTCTAACTCCCTGCTTCTCTTAATATCCTAAACTTGTCATTCTTGTCTCTTCTCCAAGCCTTTGTTTGTACTGTTCCTGATCCTTGAATTTAAATGACTTTGTGTTCATAGGTATTGCTAATATTTTATAAAGTGCTGGCTATGTGCCCAGTCCTGTGCTGGTCACTTTGCCTATAGTACATTATCTTACCTGTATAATGTCCAAGGACAATATGGATATTTATTCCTGTCACATCAAACAGGAAACTGAGGCTTGGAGGTCGAAGCAGATGCTGAGATGTCTCTCCAAGAACTGCTTCTCTTTTCAAGATGAAGGTAATTCATTCTCCTTGCTGCCAAGGGTGCTGACTGCTCACCTTGGATAATTACTTTACAATATTGTGATGGGTTTTTGCCATTCATCAGCACAAACCAGCATTAGATATATATATGTCCCTTCCCTCTTGAATCTCCCCTGACATCCGTCCCCATCCCATTTCTGCAGGTTCTCACAGAGTTTTTACCCCTTGCAGCAATTGGAAGGGGACTGCTTTTCCTTTCTCCAGGGGCAGCCCCCCACCTATGACTTCTTAGTGTAAGAGTATAAAGGCCTGGACCCCTTAACTTAATTGGGGACATTTCTCTAGGACCATCCCCTGTCCAGAGCTCCCTGTGGGGTCAACTCAGGCCACTGGTGTCACCACATCCTCTGCCCAGCCTGCCTGCTGCCCCCGCATAGTGCTCCTCAGAGCACTCCCTCTCACACCTCCTGCACACAGATCACAGTTCCAGGGCCTATTTCCTAGGGAACCCAGCTCAATGAGGAAGACTGCTGGTGCCCAAAACCAAGAGCAAGGAGGAAGATCTGAGATTTCAACATGACTCTGTTTCAAAGACTGTGTTCCTTTCTCTCTGCTGTTCCTGTTTCCGTCGAAAGACCATCCGTCTTTCCCTTCTCAGAGGGGCAGAAACTCTTTTTTTCAGTCTCTCTCTCCAAGCACTAAGATGCTTACATTTCACCAGAAGAAAGTGGGGAAATGTGGCCTCAGGGAGGACGAGTAATCACATAGATGCAGCACATAGATGTGTTTTGTTTGTCCTGTGTTGTCCTTTAAAATGATGGGTCAGTATTTTTTTGATTAGAAGATTTGACCCCAAAATACAGATTACCAACTTCTCTTGCAAAGCCAGAGTAGCTGGCTGTACTGTGTGGTTACTTGGTCAAATGAGCACAGTGCCTGCAGCTGGGTGGTGGCGTGGTGGCCCCTGTGGACACTGTAATTTGTTGCTATTTGCACCACCCCAAGCAATCCCTGACACGGGGTTTGGGGACAATGCCATCAGTCGAGTTGCTAGTCTATTTTTATTTTTTTAATGAAGAAAGAGATCTCTCTGTGTGGCTCAACCAAAAAAATAGGAAAATTAAAGATAGGCCTAGAAGATTATATATTTAAAAGAAAAGAATAGGAAAAAGCTTTAGGGGAAAGGGAATGAGCGGGAAGCTCATCACCAACTCAATGGACATGAATCCGAGCAAACTCTGGGAGATAGTGAAAGACAGTGAAGCCTGGCATGCTACAGTCCATGGGGTCGCAAAGAGTCTGACACGACTTAGTGACTGGACAACAACAACAATGATGTGTGAGCAGGATGGGTGAGTTACAGTTATATGTCTTATGTTGGTCAATGCATGATCTTCCCAGCATCTGTGGAAATTCAAGTTTGGTCCGTGGCTCTGCTGAATAGCAGCACTCTTTACAATAGCCAAGTCAACCAACCCAAATGGAAACAACCCAAATGTCCAGCGACAGATGAAGGATACTGAAGGACATGTACCATATATGGTATATATACACAATTGAATACTACTCAGCCATAAAAAGGAATGAAATAATGCCATTTCCAGCAGCCTGGATGGACTTTATAGTAAGTGAAGTAAGTGAGAAAGAGAAAAACAAATACTATATAATATCACTTATATGTGGAATCTAAAATATGATAGAAATGAGCATATGCATGAAACAGAATTGTGGACATAGAGCATAGACTGGTTGCCAAGGAGAAGGGGGATGGAGGAAATTATGGAGTGGGAAGTTGGGGTTAGCAGATGAAAGCTATTATATATGGAATGGATAAACAGCAAGATCCTACTGTATAGCACAGAGAACTATATTCAGTATCCTGTGATAAAGCATAAGGAAAAAGAATATTTTAAAAAAGAATTAATATATACATTTCTATGTGTGCATGTGTGCTCAGTCCTCAGTCATGCCTGATTCTTTGTGGTCCTATGGACTGCAGTCCACCAGGCTCCTCTGTCCATGGGATTCTCTGGGCAATTCTTCATGCTACACTGGACTGTGTAGCCATTTCCTGCTCCAGGTGATCTTCCCAACCTAGAGATCGAACCCGCATCTCCTGCATTGGCAGACAGATTTTTTACCACTGAGCCACCTGGGAAACCCATATATATATAACTTAATCACTTTGATGTACAGCAGAAATTAACACAACATTGTAAATCAACTATACCTCAATTTAAAAAAATGTTTAATGAATAAGATCAGGGAATCACACTACGAGTCAGGTGTTGTCTGTGGTCTAACAGAATCAGCCTCAGATCTGGAGTGCATGGAGAGGGGGGTGAGGGAAGAGGAGGAATCTGATTCTGCTTCTGCTGTGATGTGGTCCTATGGACAAGTCCCAGAACCTTCCCAATTCTTCTGTAAAACAAGTGATGTATTAGATAATTTCAAAGGTTCTGTCCAGTTGTAAAATCCTAAAATCTATTATCTGTCTGCTTATTGTTCTATATGATTAAGTTTGCCTGAGTAATAGACATATGAGGGCACGGATTATGTCTGCTATTTCTTTGTATCTTTCACAATGTAAAATGGAAGATAAGCATGGTACACATGTTGATGGATTGAAAGACTCCCTTCAATCAATATGATACACATACTGATGGGCTGATGGACTCCAGAGCTCCAAGTGAGACCCTGTCCACAAGGAGAACCTACCCCGGACTACAGACTTTGTCTAAGGAGAAAGCAGAAAGCAAGAAGACAGAGCTACATTACAGATAGCAGGAGCTGCACACAGCGTGAAAGAAACATAACCACAACTCACAAATGGAAAATGTCGTAACAGTTCTGGGGGAGAAAAAGAGTTAAAACTGTGTTTCCTCCAGCACTACAGTTTCTCATGAACAGAAAGCACCCTTTGGACGTAGTCTGGAAGGAATTGAAACTCACTACTCTGGAAAATCAATTCAACAGGATGAGAGAAAGTCACAGCTTTCCGAGACCTCGCTCCCACTCTCCTGGCCCCACTTTGTTTCAGAGGCATGTTTCAGAAAGGGCTGGGGGTATTGGAGACTGATCTGAATCACCCAGAATTTAGCTAAGCTTCAATTCCTTCTTCAATTTCTTGCAATTTTCTAGGCATAGGTGTTTTAAGAGGGTTTTTCCTGAATTTTTGCTTCAATCCAATTGCCAGCTTGGTTTAGACCTATGCCACACTGTAGCTTCTGTGTCATTTTCCTTAAAAATCCAATTGTCTGATAGCTAATAAGTTTGGTAATCTTCCTGGAGACCAAGGAAGTATGGAGGGGCTCCGTGTTGTATCAAGAAGTCTGTCACCATCTTGCTGTCCTACCCCACCCCTCCACTCCTTTCTGGCTTCAGCACCTTTCAAAAGGCCATATTCCCAACCCATGTCTCTCCCTGGCATACATCGAAGAAGAATAACTTTGAGTTCCCCTCCTTCAACTGCTTTTTGTGGGGGCGGGGAATAGACTCTACAAGCTGGCCTACTTAGAATTCCCAGATCTATCAAGTTCTAGTGAGTAAAAATCTCTCTATCCTGTTACACTTAAATATTTTTTAATAAGCCTTCCAAACTGCCTAGAACCCTGGACATAGCATCTCTGTATTTTCTCTGCCGGGCATTTGTATTTAATTCTTAGTGTAGAATATTAAACTGAATGCAATTTCTGGTGACGATTTAATTTAATGCTCTCATTTCGTGAAAGTGAAAGTTTCCCAGGTGGCTCAGACAGTAAAGAATCTGCCTGTAATGCAGGACACTTGTTGTTCGAGGTTGGGAAGATCCCCTGGAGAAGGGAATGGCTACTACCCACTCCAATATTCTTGCCTGGAGAATTCCAGGATATGAGAAGATTTGTGGGCTGCAGTCCATGGGGTTGCAAAGAGTTGGATATGACCGAGTGACTAACACTTTCATTTTTACTTTTCTCTTTTCATCGCTAGGGAAGCTAAGCCCTCTCACAAATTAAATGTCTCTAGAATTTTTAAATATAACTTGACTACTTTGACCAATGGTCAACAGAAGAAACAGGTCCTTGTTCCACACGGAGAGCTACCAGCTTTGTTCATACCCCAAACCATGTATCATCTATATTACGGGTGATATGAAGAATTTTTCAGGATAATTCTTTCAAAAAATGCTTGATGCCCCACACTCTGATATTAGAACCTAATGTCCACAGAATATGGAACCCCACTATATATAATAAGGAATGTGAGTAAACACCTTGATGGGATGACAAATATACATGGGAACCAGCAAGAACAAAACAAAGAAGTTTGAGGCCTTGTGGGAAATTCCTAGAACTATAGGGATTTTGGTTTAGCTGCCTCATGGGGGTTGCGTGGGTTGGGAGGTGGATAGCTTGGTGGTCTGATGGGGAGGGCACAGCGTTGCATGACACCTGAAGGTTTTATATTTTGTCTCATGGGTGGTGGAGTCACTGAGAAGGTTTAAGAAGAGAGAAATAGTCTATTTTTGCTTTTTACTTCTACAAGAAGGTGTAAGTTTGCCTATAGAAGGATAACACTGAAAATCAAGAAAATGTTTAAGAGGCTCTTGCAATGATCCAGATGAAAAATAGAGTAATGGCCAGAGAGGGAAGATAAGGGAACAGATCAGATCAGATCAGTCGCTCAGTCGTGTCCAACTCTTTGTGACCCCATGAATCGCAGCACCCCAGGCCTCCCTGTCCATCACCAACTCCTGGAGTTCACTCAGACTCATGTCCATCGAGTCAGTGATGCCATCCAGCCATCTCATCCTCTGTCGTCCCCTTCTCCTCCTGCCCCCAATCCCTCCCAGCATCAGAGTCTTTTCCAATGAGTCAACTCTTCCCATGAGGTAGCCAAAGTACTGGAGTTTCAGCTTTAGCATCATTCCTTCCAAAGAAATCCCAGGGCTGATCTCCTTCAGAATGGACTGGTTGGATCTCCTTGCAGTCCAAGGGACTCTCAAGAGTCTTCTCCAACACCACAGTTCAAAAGCATCAATTCTTCGGTGCTCAGCCTTCTTCACAGTCCAACTCTCACATCCATACATGACCACAGGAAAAACCATAGCCTTGACTAGACGAACCTTTGTTGGCAAGGTAATGCCTCTGCTTTTGAATATGCTATCTAGGTTGGTCATAACTTTCCTTCCAAGGAGTAAGCGTCTTTTAATTTCATGGCTGCAGTCACCATCTGCAGTGATTCTGGAGCCCAGAAAAATAAAGTCTGACACTGTTTCCACTGTTTCCCCATCTGTTTCCCATGAAGTGATGGGACCAGATGCCATGATCTTCGTTTTCTGAATGTTGAGCTTTAAGCCAACTTTTTCACTCTGCACTTTCACCTTCATCAAGAGGCTTTTTAGTTCCTCTTCACTTTCTGCCATAAGGGTGGTGTCATCTGCCTATCTGAGGTTATTGATATTTCTCCCGGCAATCTTGATTCCAGCTTG
>NW_011484304.1:1595269-1623529 GCF_000754665.1 Bison bison bison | reverse complement strand
ATTCCAGCTTGTGTTTCTTCCAGTCCAGTGTTTCTCATGATGTACTCTGCATATAAGTTAAATATGCAGGGTGACAATATACAGCCTTGACGTACTCCTTTTCCTATTTGGAACCAGTCTATTGTTCCGTGTCCAGTTCTAACTGTTGCTTCCTGACCTGCATACAAATTACTCAAGAGGCAGATCAGGTGGTCTGGTATTCCCATGTCTTTCAGAATTTTCCACAGTTTATTGTGATCCACACAGTCAAAGGCTTTGGCATAGTCAATAAAGCAGAAATAGATGTTTTTCTGGAACTCTCTTGCTTTTTCCATGATCCAGCGGATGTTGGCAATTTGATCTCTGGTTCCTTTGCTTTTCTAAAACCAGTTTGAATATCTGGAAGTTCACAGTTCACGTATTGCTGAAGCCTGGCTTGGAGAATTTTGAGCATTACTTTACTAGAGTGTGAGATGAGTGCAATTGTGCGGTAGTTTGAGCATTCTTTGGCATTGCCTTTCTTTGGGATTGGAATGAAATCTGACCTTTTCCAGTCCTGTGGCCACTGCTGAGTTTTCCAAATTTGCTGGCATATTGATTGCAGCACTTTCACAGCATCATTTTTCAGTATTTGGAATAGCTCCACTGGAATTCTATCACCTCCACTAGCTTTGTTTGTAGTGATGCTTTCTAAGGCCCACTTGACTTCACATTCCAGGAGAGATACATTTAGGGAATGAGTCCTTGGCTTCCCAGGTGGCTCAGAAGTAAAGGATCTGCCTGGTGAGCAGGAGATGCAGGTTTGATTCCTGGATTGGGAAGATCCGCTGGAGAAGGAAATGGAAACCCACTATCATATTCTTGCCTGGAAAATCCATGGACAGAGCAGCCTGGTGGGCTATAGTCCATGGGGTCACAAAGTATAGCACAAATTAACACAATATTGTAAATCAACTATACCTAAAAAGAAAAAAGCACTGGCTTCCATAGTTTCAGATGTAGAGACTAAATTAATAGAAATGCTCCTTCTGCATCCAGAGTAGACTTGTGGAAGAACATGTTTTGGTTACCAGAGCAGAGCATGGGTTGTTTTTTGGAAACAAGAGAGGCAGCCTCCCACTGCACCCGGGTCCTCTTTGAGTTGACTCCAGAAGAAGGACATGAGATGTCTTCCAAGGTCCACATGTTCCCTGTGGGTTGGTTTGTGTGTCTCGCTCACAAACTAGGTGCAGGCCAGAGACACTTGCCTCAGGTGAAAACTATAATAGGGACACCAAAACACTCTGCAATGGAAATAATAATACAAAAGCCCTTTCATGCATTATTGTAATATTAATTACTTATTAATAAAAGAATCATTTGTTGCATTGTGTTATTAATCTTAATAAAATAGTGCTTGATGAAATATTTTTAAAAATCAAAATTAATACCAAACTCCACATTGAATAAAAACATCATAATTTTCATCTTGTCTACACATAATTCCAGCTCTACTTCTGTTTATGCCATTTTGAATATTTCTATAACCTATTATTTCGCATTGTTCAGACTTGTCTCTTAAAAGGCACTGAATGAGACATATAATTTCAACCTATAAAAATAAATTTAATACAAAATGCTGTTCCAGTTAGAAAAATGCTTCATTCTAACTCCCAGAGAGTCTAAGATGCTTCAGCCTAACAGGCTGTATTTACGGGTATCATCTCTGGCTTCCCAGGTGGCTCAGTTGGTAAAGAATCTGCCTGCAGTGTGGGAGACTTGGGTTCAGTCCCTGGGTTGGGAAGAGCCCTGGAGAAGGGAATGGATACTGGCTCCAGTATTCTTGTCTGGAGAATTCTATGGACAGAGGAGGCTGGCGGGGCCACAGTCCATGGGGTCACAAAGAGTGAGACACAACTAAGCAAGTAACACTTTCTCTGGCTTAGCCAGGAGCCAGCTAGCCTCCATTTCTTGCCCGCATTATCAGAGTGCCAAACTGGGAGCTGGAGCCACTTTATTAAGGATTAAAACATTGTTTTATTCTTCTGCTTTGGAAGTCCAGTAACTTGAGAAGAGGAGATGGGCTGGCAATGGGACTGTGGCAAGCTGGCAGAAACAAAAATAGCTGTGAAGCTGCTTTTGTGTGTCTATTTCACACGTCGATTTCCGTTTCAGGGCCAGAACCTGGAAGTGCCCCAGGGGTCCAGAAAAGATGAAACTTGAGGTAGGAATGAATGAGTGACCGCTAGGCGTGTTTCAGTTCCTGTCTGGGGAGTAGAAGCTGCAGATAGCAAGAAAATACTAGCTTTTCTTACAGAGCTTATGCAGGCTGGAACTTGGGAGGAAAAACTGACCAATTGCACCCTGAACCACAGCTCTGGGGAGGGAATTGGTCAATTTTCCCATGGCACTCGTGTCTGCGCCATTCATGCAGAGTGTCTTCTGGGTTCTTCGTAGTTAAGCTGGCTTTATGAGTAAGTAGGTGAGATGCAGGATGAACCAGATGGGCTTTGGATATGGTACCAGAGTGTATCCCAGCTGTTACTAAGCTAGCACTAGCATTTAACTAGTGATCTTATCTGAGTGTCTGCACCATCCCAAGCCTCAAATTCCTTACCCTTGCAGGACAGGTATTAATATGAGATTGTGCTATGCATGCTAACTCGCTTCAGTTGTGTTTGACTATTTGCAATCCTCTGGACTGTAGCCCCCCAGGCTCCTCTGTCTATAGGATTCCCCAGGCAAGAATATTGGAATGGGTTGCCACTTCCTCCTCCAGGGATCTTTCCAACCCAGGGATCAAATCCAGAACTCTCTTGTGTCTCCTGCTTTGGCAGGTGGGTTCTTTATGACTAGCACTACCCAAAAGGCCTGAGATCACAACTATTAAATTCTTTAATATGTGACCTAGCATGGAACCCATAACCTAAGAGGGGGCAACAAGCATCCTTCCCAACCAAACTTTCCAACCAACCCTAAAATTTCAAAGGCAGAGATTCTCTGTTTCTGACTTTTAGCAATTAATTTACATTTCCCTAGTAGATCTAAAACTCCAAAGCACTTTGCCTTAAAACCATTCTATTGTGTCCTCCAAACATTATAGGGAGTTAGGCAAGGCAAAAATTATTCTCACTATTTTTAAATGGAAAAATTAGAACAACTGGTAGAAGACAAGTCTTCTGGCTTTTACTCCAATCAAGTTTCTACCACTCTGAACTTTCTCTTCTGCAAATAATACAAACACAATACATGTTTGTTGACTATACAATTTCGGTAAACTACATGAAAAGTCCAAAATACAGATGTTCTCATCCTCCACCAGAAAAGTGCAGTGTTGAGGTTTTTTTCTCATGACAAGTTATTAAGTTGCTCAAGATGAAAGGATTTGTCTTTATATATCTTTTTTTTAAAAAAAAACAATGTTTTAAACTGTATTAATTTCTGGAGTACAGCAAAGTGATTCAGTTATACAAGTATATATATATGTATGTTTTTCATATTCTTTTCCATTATGTTTCACCACAAGATATTGAATATAGATCCCTATGTTATACACTAGGACCTTGCATATCCATCCTATTTACAATAGCTGCATCTGTTAATCCCAAACTCCTGATACCTCTTTATGTATCTTTGAATCCCCTGCAATATCAAGACATAGGTAAACACAATAACTGGGATTAATTTTTTTGACTGATTTATAAATGATCATTGATATATGGATGTTAGAGGTTTTCTTACATTAAATGTTTGCCCATGTTTTCATAAACAAATGAAATGGAGAATGAGCTTGTGTTCATGTCAATTGAAGTGTTAACACTCAACCCAGAGCACATAATCTGCCACCAGCTCCACAGTCACATTGGGAGGGTTTTGTACCAACTTAGCCAGAGCCGCCTCCCTTCTGCCCCAGCAGTCAGAGCTCTTTGGGAGTTCATCTTTCACAAACACGTTAGAAATACTGAAGCCATTCTATGGGTCAGCACTGAATTTAAGGAGCCACATATCAACTTGAATCAGACTGATTACAACCCTCTGAACCTAATTGGCAAAACCTAACTGCATTCATGTTTTATTAAAAGCAACTTTCATTACACAGGCGGTGCTGTCAGAAAAATAAATTACATCTGCAAGCACTTAGGTATAAAATTTTGCAGATAACTTCCAGTCGTCGGTAATTTTATATTAGAAACTGTTTTTCCAATACATGCTAAAACTTTGTTCATCAGCATTAAACATGCTTTACCTACCACTCTCAGAATATTTATAGGATTTGTAATATAACCTCCTTTTTTATTCTTTAGTGATTTAGTAAACTGTTTTCCACCAACTTTATTTTTGGCAGCCTCTGTAGGCCTTTTGGAAACCATAAATTGGTTTGCATTTTATATTCCACTGTTTACCATTCGCCCCCCACCCTCTGCCTTAGAATAGATTTCAATCCATTAAAAAAAAAAAAAAAAGTGGTAGGTGTTGGCTGCAAAACAAGTGAATTCTACTTGAAACTACAACAAATGACTCATATAACCTTACAGATGGGAAAAAGTATACAAAAGACCCATTTCACTCTCTCACTCTGAATACAATATTTGAGTTCTCACTATGGGGAGTTTTAGCTGATTGCACCTACAGGATTTCCCAAAAGTTCCCTTTTCTTAATTGTACCCTTAATTTGCAACAGTATGATTTGGGTATATTTGTTGCCGCTACCACATGCAATTCAATCTTTGTAGAAATTCAGAACAATTTTTTGAGCAACGTACATTGACTAGCAGTTGCTTCAGAAAATAAAACTCTCTCTTTTGAGCTAAGTTTAGACTTACAGCAGAATTGCAAGGATTGTACAGAGTTCCCATATGCCCTTCACTGAGCATGCTTTATTAACATCTTACGTAACCATAATACATTTGTCAATGTAAGAAATTAACATTGGTACAATATTCAACTCATCTGCAGACACCTTTTGGGTTTTCCAAGTTTTCCCACTAATGTCTTTTTTGTTCCACAATTCGGTCCAGGATCCCACATCACATTTAGTTTTTACATCTTCTTAATCTCCTCCAATTTGTGACAGCTACTTAGCCTGGCCTTGTCTTTTATGACCTGGAACCTTTATGAAGAGTCCCAGGCACTTACTTTCTATAATGCTTCCTAGTTTGGGAATGTATAATGATTTTCCATGATGAGCTTAGAGTTATACTTGATTGGGAAGAATACCGTAACTACAGCAGTTTTCACTGTGGTGCTGATGCTGATGGTCTATTTTCTTTCTTCTTCCTACTTATTAATTGGAATTCTTCTGTAAAGAAGAGTTGTGCTTTATACCCCATATCTTTATTTGCTCTATGTCCATGTTAGTCACTCAGTCGTGTCCAACTCTTTGCAAGCCCATGGACTGTAACCCACCAGGCTCCTTTGTCCATGGGAATTCCCCAGGCAAGAATACTGGAGTGGGTAGCTGTGCCCTCCTCCAGGGGATCGTCCCAATCCAGGTATCAAACCCGTGTCTCTTATGCCTCCCGCATTGGCAGGAGGTTCTTGGCCACTGTTTAGGTTACAGCAATCATATCATTGGGGCTTTCCTGGTAGTTCAGCAGTAAAGGATCCACCTGCCAATGTGGGAGACTTGGGTTTGATTCTTTGAGTCGGGAAGGTGCCCTGGAACAGGAAACGGCAGCCCCTTCCAGTATTCTTGCCTGGAAAATCCCATGGACAAAAGGGCCTGGTGGGCTACAGTCCATGGGCTTGCAAAGAGTTGGACGCGACTTAGCAACTAAACAACAAGAACAACAATCAAATCATTATTTATTTGTAGCTTACATTTTTCCTAATGCCTTGATCACTGGGAATTTTTCCAGCTGGGCCTTGTGACCTTTTAACACGCACCTCTTCCTTTTTTTCCCGAATCCACTGTTTCTGGCACCACAGTATGCTCCAGGTTCATCTTAACATGTTCCTTGCCCAAACCCTGCCACGAGCCTCTTTTCCAAAGAGCTTTTGTCCATTTACCTGGAGAAGGATTTTTAGATACTAGGAATCCTCACTGATATGGGATGTTACTGTTTTTTATACCTTCTCAAAAGATAGAGCTAAGATATGGGCATCTGTATATGTACACTAACCCCTGTGCACACTTATCTATATTAATTTCTGTATCTGTCTATCTGCATACAAATTTTAAAAACCAGGGTTTTTTTTTTTTTTCACTGATACTGCTGACTCTAAACCAACATCATGGGGTTTATTCTAGCCTTCTTCACTTCCTCATATGTAACTTCTTCGTCTGACAGTGAGAAACCCGTGTCTCACTATCTACCATGGATTTTCTTATTTCTCCATCCCTGTTATACATAGAAAGTAGTTTCAGAATTGCTAACTCTGCCCCTGGGAAAAACTAATGTACTAATTAGAGAACAGTGTCCAAATATGCAGGGTTTTTTTGCCACTAGCCTTATGGCATCCAGTCAGAACACTATTTTTTCCAAAGTTACTTAGGTTAGTTCCTTTCTTCCCCACTCTCTTCAGTGTGGTTATTATGTATTGGCAACCAAGTTTAATTCATTTGTCTCTGTTCCCTCTCAGGTTCTCTCCACAACCTCGTTGTGTTTTTTTCTTAAATTTATAACAAATAATGTTCCCTTTGTGGCATATAGTTCTGCAGACATTGACAAATGCATGGAATTGTGTGTCCAGCACTTACAGAATAATTCCATCACTCTAAAATTCTTTCATGCTGAGCCTTTGTATTCAACCCATCTTCTTGTTCCTGGCAATCAGTGATCAGTTTTGAGTTTCTGTAGAAGTTTTGCTCTTGCCAGACTGTCCTTAAATGGAATCATATTGTAGCCTCTGGGGTTGAGCACCTTTCTCTGAGCAAAATGCATTTAAGCTGCAACTATGTTTTTGTGTCCATCCAGAGTTTGTTCCTTTTTCATTGCTCAGTAATGTTCCATTAAGTAGATTTACCAAACATTTTGCTTATCCATTCAATAGTTGAAGCTCAATGGGTTATTTCTCTCATTTTTCATGTGTTCAGTGTCATAGATTAAGAAACTCTTTAACCCAAGATTACACTACTTTCTCCTATGCTGTCTTCAAGAAGTTGTATAGTTTTACATTTTATATTTAAACTATTATATGATCACATAAGGGCTGCCCTTATAGCTCAATTGGTAAAGAATCTGCCTGCAATACAGGAAACCCTAATTCCATTCCTGGGTTGGGAAGATCCACTGGAGAAGGGATAGGCTACCCACTCCAGTATTCTTGGGCTTCCCTTGTGGCTCAGTTGGTAAAAAATCCACCTGAAAAGCAGGAGACCTGTGTTCAATCCCTGGGTTGGGAAGATCCCCTGGAGAAGGGAAAGGCTACCCACTCCAGTATTCTGGCCTGGAGAATTCCATGCACTGTATAGTCCATGGGGTGACAAAGAGTTGGACACAACTGAGCGACTTTCACTTTCACTTTCATGATCACATCCAAAGAAATGTCCAAGTGTTTCATTGTAGTTCTTAACAGTGAATGTGGAAAGTAATTTTCTGGCCAGCTCAGCAGCCAAGTGCAAGCAGCAGGCCTGGTGCTGTAGCTGGAGAAGCTACATCCAAGAGCTTTCAAGGGGACCTGACTATCAGCACGTAGAGAGTCCAGGGCACTCACCCAGGTCCCCCCTGGCCATCACCACATTAGGACAAAATATCCTATATTTTAAAATAACTGCATGCAGTCCATATACGACTCTAGTTCTTTGAGCAGAGAAAGATCAAGAATATTGCTGAAGACAGACAGTATCCTTAGGATACAATAGGGTTGGAAGGGGCAGAGTTTCAGAAATGGCAGATGAGGAGGTGCCAGAATCCTGATAATTCTCCCAGACTCATGCCCCTCCTTCTACCCACATCCAAGCCTTCCCAGAATCCTCCAGCTCTGACTTGTTACACACCCTGAAATCCATCCATGGCTTTTCATATCCTCTGTGAATCCTCTGGTTCAAGCTACCATCTAAGAAATGCAGCAAGACCTGCATGGCTTCCTGGTCCTACCTTAACAAAGCACCACAGGTTGAGTGGCTGAGAACAACAGAAATGTATGTCTCACAGTTTTGGAAGCCAGAGGTCCAAAATCACTCAGCCAGTAGGACCAGGCTCCCTCTGAATCTTCTAGATAAGAGTTTGGTCCAGGCCTTTCTGCCAGATTCTGGTATTTCCCTGGCTTTGGTAGCATAACTTCAATTTTCACAAGGCATTCTCCCCAAGTTCCCAAACTCCAGACTCTGTTTTAGTCAGGGTTCCCCAAAGAAAGAGAACTGATAGATTTATCGAAGCATACATGTGAAGGATACACACACACACACACACATATGTGGCACTAGTGGTAAAGAATCCCCCTGCCAATTCAGGAGACATGAGAGATGTAGGATTGATCCCTGGGGTTGGGAAGATCCCCTGGAGGAGGGCATGGCTACACACTCCAGTGTTCTTGCCTGGAGAATCCCATGGACAGAGGAGCCTGGTGGACTACAGTCTATAGGGTCACAAAAAGTCGGACATAACTAAAGCAACTTAGCAAGCATGCAGCATATAAATACATATATACATATACAGATATATGTATATATAAATATGTATATACATACATATGTGTGCATGCTAAGTCTTTATATATATACATATATATGTACGTGTGTGTGTGTGTGTGTGTGTGTGTGTGTGTGTGTGTATATCTAGAGAGAGAGAGAGAGAATGATTTTCAGGGATTCACTTCTGCAATTGTGAGGCTGGCAAGTCTGAAATATGTATGGCAGGCTGGCAGGCTGGAAACTCAGGTAAGAGTTGACATTGAAGTCAGAAGTCTGGATGCCACGAGGCAGCAGGCTGGAAACTTGGGCTGGGTTTCTGCACTTCTACCCTGGCACCAGGTAGCTGCTCGTCAACTTGGAGAATGGGTTCATATCAGGGCTCAGTGTTGGTCTCCACTGCACCCAGCAGTGGCTGTAGCCAGGTCAGCCCTGGTGAGCTGAAGCCCCTGTCGCTGAGCCCGTGGGTAATTTCCATCCCCACCACCACATCCACTTTGTTCATGAGCCCATTGGGTGATGACAGGGGTGGCTGGGGGAATTGACAACGGGTATCTTTAGGATAGGTGACCCTCCTGCTGCTGCTGAGTCACTTCCGTTGTGTCCGACTCTGTGTGACCCCATAGACGGCAGCCCACCAGGCTCTCCTGTCCCTGGGATTCTTCAAGCACGAACACTTGGATAGGTCACCCTCCTATCCACTCAATTATTAAAATCCTCCTCTGCCGAGGTCACCCTTTGGTGAACATTCACATATGACACAAATGTCTTCATGGTTTTGCCCATTCAGAGAGATTTATTCACATACCTCTCCCCCAAATCTCCTTGTCATCGATTTTCCAATCATTCTCCTTCTAAGTCCCTGACCATCCAGCCAAACCATTGGCCACATGACGGCCATGCCTCAGTATATAATTGTACCTCTGGCCGTTCTTCTTCCAAGCAAAGTGAATAACCAGGTACGCTGCCCAAAGTTCTGATCACTGGGAGGATTTTCCTTCGGGCATGTATGAGAAACAGGCTGTGATGCTTTAGCTGTTTCCTTTCACAGAACCATCTGTCAACCAAACCTAAGTTTCTCTTCCTCTGTCAGCTGATCACTGATGGTGGGGACTCCCCATGAGAACATCAATGGAGCCTGGGAGAGAGAAGACAGCGTAGCAAGAGCAGAGCCCATGGTATTTGGGCCACCCATTCATCTAACTCACTTGTGCCTTCAGCTCAGGTCCAATCTTATATACCATTTCCATTTGAAAGTGGAGGCCTGCTGTGCACACCCAATTTTATGGCTTGTGGGTCAGATGGTCAGTTCATGGTGGCAGCTCAGGTCATTTGGCAATCTAGCAACTCAGAGTTGTGGGTTTACTCTCTACCAAGGCCCAGTGATAGGCCTAGAGCTTTTTCTCAGAAGAGGAGTAGTTATCCACCCAGGATGGCTGGGCTTTGCTCCAAAAATCCTAAGGAATTGTGCTGTGATTCACCTGTAGGGGCTTGCCACTCCAGACAGCATCCTTACCTACTACTACCACTCCAAGTACCACTGGATCTACTGGATCATATGATCCAAAAAGCAGCCTGCACATCAGCCTGGACCTTTGCAGAGCCTTGTCTTGCTCTGGGCCCCACTGAAAACTAGCATCATTCAGTGCAAAGTATTATATATCAGATGGATAAACAACAAGGTCCTACTGTACAGCACAGGGAAAGGTATTCAATATCCTGTGATAAACCATAATGAAAAAGAATATGAAAAAGGAAAAAAAATATATATATATATATTCATATGTGTATGTGCAGGCATTTCATCACACTGAAGTAAAAGGCCTCTGAATTTTAGTCAGATATATTTCCCATCCACTAGCATGTAAATGTCTTATCACTAAGTCTTGAGTAGTAGTTGCTACCTCTTGCTCCATAGATCCATTCAGCATGGTGGTTGTGATTTAGTCCCTAAGTTGTGTCAGAATCTTGCAACCCCATGGACTGTAGCCTGCCAGGCTCCTCTGTCCATGGGATACTCCAGGCAAGAATACTGGAGTAGGTTGACAATTCCTTCTTCAGGGGATCCTACTGACCCAGGGATCGAACTCGAATCTCCTGCATTGCAGGCAGATTCTTTACCAACTGAGCTATGAGGGAAGCATTCCCTCCATTCAGCATAATGTCATTTATATGATGGACAAGAGTAATGGGAGGGGCTATCAGGATCTCTGCAAACTGAATTATGACACAGGGCTGAAGAGTTGATATACCCCCAAGATAAGACAGTGAAAGTGTATTTCTGGTCTTGCCAGCTGAAAGTAAAGTGCTTCGGGTGGGTCTTTGAGCCAGGGATAGAGAAAAAGGCATTTGCCAGATTAATAGCTACCTATCAGGTACCCAGTTACGTGTTAACTTGCTCAAGCAATTAAACTACATCTGGTACAGCCCTGGCAATTGGAGTCACCCCCTGGTTAAACTTAATCCTGTCATTCTCCAAGATCCATTGGTCTTCTTGTCTGTTCCACAGGCCGAACAGACAGGTTGAAGGGGGATGTGGTAGGAATCACCACAAAACAGGGCCATCTTGCAAGACTGATGGTGTCAGTAGTCTCTGCAGTCCCTCCAGGAATATGTTATGGCTTTTGCTTTCCTATTTTCCTAAGTGGAAGCAGTTCTTTTTTAAAATTTATTTTGTAATTGAAGGATAATTGCTTTACAGAATTTTGTTGTTTTCTGTTGAACATCAACATGAATCAGCCATAGGTACACATATTAGCTTTCCACTTGGCCTTTTTCATCAGAATATACCTCACTCCATAGGTCAGGGCACCAGTATGGGGATTTTTCTTCCTGCTGAGTGTATCTTTTTCAATTATGGATTCTGGAGCTGGGAAATGACCACAGGATACATTCAGGAGCCCAGTGGGCTCACTTTGAGACAGACCTGAGCTGAAACTTTATCAATCACCTGACTTCCATTAGCCCCTACTCTAGTAAGGGACCACAGTGAAGTTTTGGGTCTCTGGGAATTAGCGTTAGTTCAGAGCCAGTATCTAGTAGTCTCTAAAAGGTCTGATTATTTTCTTTTCCCCAGTACACACTCAGCCTGGTAAGACACCATAGCTCCCTTTGGAGAAGGGTGGGAGAACGATTAACAGAATAATTTTGTGCAGTGTACTGGGGTCCTCCCTCCAGGAGCTCAGTCTCCCCTTTATTTAGGGGGTTCTGGGTCTATAAACTGGCTCAAGTCTTGAGGAAGGACCATGAATCCCTGTTTCTATTGTTCAGATTAGATTTGTTCACTTGACCTAGAACTTTTCTGCTGGTCTTCTGATCAAGAAAGAATTTAGCAGACCTCCTATTTCACTTCTAGAAATGCCATGATCAACTAACCAACACTATTGTTCTGTGGGAGTCTGACTACACTGCTTGTGGCTTTGACTCTACTGTCCATCATGGAAACCATCCCCACCTTGCCTTTGGCCACTGAGTGTCACCACATGGCCCTTTCACTGGACAATCTAGTTATTCCCAGTACACTTAGGCTTCTTAATTCAATGACCAGAGTCTCTACTGTAAAGGACTGGCTTACAGAGAAGAATGACCACAGAGCTCTTCAAGGTGCTGGGGTGCCCCTCACAGATTTATTTCTTATAGTCATGGTGAAGGTATGTCTACTGTAGACTGAGCTCCTCGGGCTGCTTTACTTCCAGGCCTTTGCTCACCAACTCTTAGGAATGTCTTCCCTCTGGAGTCAAAAAGAGTCAGACACGACTGAGCGACTAAACAACTCCAAGAAGAGTCTTGGATGCTCTTGTCTTCCCGACTCCTCAAAGGTAGCATTCCTGAGTTTATTTCTGCACCTGGAGGTCATAAGATACCACCTGCTGAATATGAAGACTAAAATTTGAGAGCAGAGGGTGGAGCACCCCAGCACTCGGACCCACTCCTGGGATTAGAAACAGGCAGGTCTCACAGTGCTCTCCCCAGCCACTTGCAGGGAAGCAGAGTTGACTTCGGACTCCCCAGTCTCTTTCCGTCCTACGAAACATGCCTTTTCTGTTCTTGGCTTAATAGCATAGTTGGATGCAGCAGAATTACACATGTGCTGCTGTGAAACGTGAAATCAGAGCCAGGCGGGACCTCCCCTGAGAAAAACTGCCTATAAATCGTAAACCCCTTAAATGAATAGCTTAGAGGCACAGGGTTGCCTTGGGTGAGGGTTAATTGGGTCGGGTACAAAGAGTTTTATGTTCATAACTGACTGTCCATCTCGCCTCTTCCTGATTTTCTGAAAGTTATTTTGCTCCAGGACAAATTCGTATTTGCTTTTCTGACAATGATCGGTTTGAAGCTCAACTCTTTTCAGCTGTTGGGAACTTGTAGCAGGCTCAATATCTAACAGATTTTCTCTCTCTGACGCATCCGTTTCAGATACGTCAAAATGGAGTTTGAGGTTTTCGGGGTTTAAAAAAAAAAATCCTTCTTCTCTTTCCAGAGTACTGCTTCAGGTTATTATTTTTGCTCTGGTTTTTTTAAGCCCTCAAAACAGCTTTTTTTCCCCTTTTTCTTTTTCATTCTCTCACACATCTTCAGCTAAGACTGCAGCTTCTATGTGTCAGTGCTAAGTGAGAAGCTGAAGTCCAAGGTCTAAGAACTCAGACTCTGTGTTCAGCTGGACTTGAAAGCCAACACTAGCTCTTGGACTGCTAGCACTGTGACTTGAGACCAACCATTTAACCTTGCCGATCCTTGGTATCCTCATCTGCAGGATGGTTCTGAAGACCACTCATGGCTTTTGTGTGATTTAATAGACGACATGTGCAAAGTGCATGCTTACTTAGCATAGTAGTTGAATGCACAGGCTCTGGAGCTAGGCTGCCAGGGTTCAAATCCCACCTCCACCTTGGACAAAAGTTCCCTGTGCCTCAGTTTCCTGAATTGCAAAGGGAGACCCATAGATGCCTTTCCATATTGGATTTTCATGAGGATTAAATGAGCCAACATATGGGAAATGCTTAGAGCCTGCCACATAATAAGCAATCCAAACAGTGGTAGTTATTAAGATTAAAGGAGTAAAAAAGAAGTTTCCAGCTGCAAAGTTGTCACTTTCAAAATAATCTGCTCATAATAAAATTAACTTTTCTTTTGAAATGAAACACAAAAAGTTCCAATCACCCCAGTTTCCCCCCTTCTACAAGGGCAGCTCTCCTGGGCATCCAGAAAGAATGGGAGGAGGAGGTACAGAATGAAACCCTGGGGAACACAAAGGAAGAAGCTACAGGTTTCCTCCCCTGCCCCCTCCCCCCCACCCACCCCACAGCCCCGCACCGGCACTGCTTTAAAGCCAAAGTGACCAAAGTATAATCATAGCCTGGACTGGATGAAAATGGTAAGACCAGAGTGCCCTCCCAGTACAGCTAAAATTGATCTTATTTGTGGGTGGAGCGGGGAGAGATAAATTAAGAGTTTGGGGTTAACATATACACACTCCTATATATAAAGTAGGTGAACCACAAGGACCGACTTGGTAGCACCAAGAACTTTACTCAATATTTTATAATAACCTATAAGGGAAAAGAATCTGAAAAGGGATTCATATATATGTGTAAGCTTCCTAGATGGCTCAGAGGGTAAAGAATCCCCCGGCAGTGAGGGAGATGCAGGAGACGTGGGTTTGATTCCTGGGTCAGGAAGATACCCTGGAGAAGGAAATGGCAATCCACTCCAGTATTCTCACCTGGGAAATCCTATGGACAGAGGAGCCTGGCAGGCTACAGTTCAAAGGGCCGCAAAGTGTCGAACATGACTGAGTATGTGTGTATATATATATGTATACACACACACACACGTACATAAAACTGAATCAGAGTGCCATACACCTGAAGCTAGCACAACATTGTAAATCAACTATATTTTGATAAAAGAAAAAAGGAAAGAAAAAGTGTAAGGTCATATTGCCCTCCTGATACAGCTAAAATTTCTCTTCTTTGTGACTGAGAGTACCACCTGATAGAAACAGGAAAGAATAAAAAAGTGTCATAAAGAGAATCAAAAGAAAGACATCATGGCACCCTGGAAGAAAAGATGGAAGCACTTCTGTCTCTAATTTGCTACATCCTGATTCTTTTGTATTTCTTGTTCTGGAAGAGACTTTTGTATTTGTTCAATACTGTCTCCATTCTGCTTGAGCTAGTCTCAGTTGATTGCTATTCCTTGTAAGCAAAGAGTCTTGATGTACTGCAGTTTTCAACATGAATGTGCTGGGTAAGACAGAATGTCATTTCTTAAATCCCTCTAAGGTGTTACAGCAGCCACACAGGTAGAATAAGGCAAAACTCAATGTGCCAGACCTATTTAGAACTTTCTCCACCCCCAATATTATGACTATAAGGATTTTTTGTCTTGCTTACTCTAGCTGACTCACTTCAAAATGTTCCATTAGTTCTAGCTCTGCTATTTGCTTAAATGGAACTGGTGAGTGAGGGGTTAAGCTAGAAACAACACAAAGTCCTCTAGTTTACAAACATTTGATTTCTTGGAATTCTCCCTTCATTCCTCAAAACCGGAAACTGACATTTGCTGGAAAGAAGCCCTGGGAGGGCAGAGTCCAAGGATTCGCTCTCACCATGAGTCACACCCCAGAAGCGACTAGGGAGGGGACAACGTGACACAGTGGAAAGAGCATGGCTCTGGCTGTGGGGTCGCCTGGCTTCCGGGAAGGGTTCTCCACTATCTCCCTGTTAAATATGGAGCCAATCACTTCTCCTCTCTGACTCCCTGTCTTCACCACTAAAATGAGCAGCTGGCAAGTGCCCAGTGGCTCAGTTCCCCATCAAAGCCTGCGATCTGCCTGGGATCATTGGGAGCAGTTTTAATGAATGGCATGTAGAACTAGGAGACTCACCTGATTTCTAAAGTCTCCTCCAACTTCTTGCCAGAACAGGAAGCTCAGAGAAGATGACTCTCAGGTCCAATGCCTGAGAGATTTGCAACAGGAGAGGAAATGAGACAAAATCCGACAAAATCATTTTGGGTGCAGCCTAACAGGATAATGGTAGCCTTAATTTCTGCTGAGATTCTGCCATTTCTCCTGCCTTCCTCCTAAGAGACAGACAATCACAATGGAATTTTCCAGGATTTTCAAGTATCATGATTCCCTAGATAACATGCAGTAAAAACTAGGAGAATGACTCCTACCCTTTGGGATGGAAAGTTTTGTTGATAAAATGATTTCCTAGCCTACCTTTGGGAACTTGTGCATAGACCCCAGAGTCTAAAGTTGCAGCTCTTCTAATGTTGTACTAGCTCCCTGAGCCATTGTTCAGAGAAGTGATGTCAGGTCCTTCTCATGGGTGTGACCCATGTAGCACTGTGGCCACAGCTGGCTATAGTATAGGCTCTGCCGTGATGCTGATACACGAGGCTTCGCTTCCACTTGGTCTTTTGCCAACCTCCTCCCCAACTCCAGCCCCTATTGGCTTCCCTGCTGGCTCAAACAGTAAAGAATTTTCCTGAAATGTGGGAGACCTGGGTTTGAGCCCTGGGTTGGGAAGATGCCCTGGAGAAGGAAATGGCAACCCACTCCAGTATTCTTGCCTGGAGAATCCCATGGACAGAGGAATCTGGTGGGCTACCATCCACCCTGGGGTAGCAAAGCATTGGACACGACTGAGCAACTAACACTCACCAGCCCCTGTCATCCAGTGAGGAAGGAGAAAACAAACACACAAAAAAACTGCCTGCAGAGGAGTTCATGTTCTGGATAACTAGCCGGTCCTGAGTCACGGCTGTCTCTCGCCTCCTCCTGTCCTCAGAGACGCGGCTGTTTGTGTCCTTAACCTCCACTGACTTCCCTGTGAACATGTGACGCTCACTCAGGGCCTCTGGGCGCCAACTGGTACAGTGGTAACTCCTGACAGGTTTCTGTTTGGTGTGCTTGCTTTGTCATTAAAAGAAACAATTTTCAAGGTGTAATTGCTAATGATAGCTTTAAATTTATTTTTTATTTCAAAAAAATTTTATGGGAGTATCGTTGATTTATAACATTGTATTTGTTTCAGATGCACAGTTAAGTCAGTTACACATATACATGTATCCAGTCTTTCTTTAAATTCTGTTCCCATATAGGTCATAACAGAGTATTGAGTAGAGTTCCCTATGTTATACAGTAGGTTCTTATTAGACATTTATTTCACATATGGGGTCGCACGGAGTCAGACATGACTGAAGCGACTCAGCAGCAGCAGCAGCAGGGTGCACATATCAATTCCAATCTACCAGTTTATCCCCCCAACCCCCGGCTAACCATAAATTTGTTTTCTACATCTGTGACTCTAGTCTTATAAATAAGTTCATTTGTACCCCCCCTTTTTTAGATTCCACATAAAAGTGATATTTTCCTTCTGTGTCTGACTTTCTTCAGTCTTTAGACAAGCATAGATTCTAATCCTGAACCCTCACTCTAGTCCTTTGAGCCATTTGACTTTGAATTTAGTTTCCCCTAGCTCCAGGTTTCTAGTGCAGTGGGAATATGTGTGACACTTGCCTCAGAAGTAAAGGGCGGTAATTTATGCAAAGCACTTATTCCCCTGACTTGCCCAGCATTAAAGCTC
Organism: Bison bison bison; assembly: GCF_000754665.1. Taxonomy (NCBI): domain Eukaryota; kingdom Metazoa; phylum Chordata; class Mammalia; order Artiodactyla; family Bovidae; genus Bison; species Bison bison. Next base: position 1,606,402 of record NW_011484304.1, on the reverse strand, counting down.
AGAGCACGTCATCCACCATCACATTCTTTTCCTGATACTAATAGAGTTCCACGCTGACCCCATCTTGGCCTCTGAATAAGACAGCCAGAGACTGCATGGCGTGGGACCCTTGCTTTTGCTGGAAAGTGAATACCTTTTCCTGACTCAGAAACAACCAACATACACTCCTAAGACCCGTGATGTGAGTCATGGGAAGAGACACTGAAACTACTGCATTGTTTATCTCCAAGCCCTTATGCAATAGTTTTCCCACTATTTTTAAGCTTTCTGTCCCCTTCCCCCTCCCAGTCTTCCCTTTCCCCGACTTCAACCCCCTACAGACCCAGCTCCTTGTTCAGTTCAGCTATTTCAGTTTGGGGTTGAATGGTCTAGACAGGAACCCAAAAAATGCACAGTCTGCATACTGGTCCCCCTCTGGGCCTCACAATTATTCCAAACAGAGCCCAGGGACGTGAGACTGGTTGAGAGAGGAACTTAGGTTCCATCAGATCATCCATCCAAAGCACGTATCATAGAGCCTGGCACGGTGCTCAAGAAATTGCCAAAATACAAGATTATGGTTCTAGGGAGGTGTTCATTCCCTTGGTTTTTATTTTTCTGGTCTTTTTTTCATTCTTAAGAGAACATTATGGCCCATGGCCAATCTCTAGGCTACCTTGGAACAAAATAAGAAAGAGAGTTTGGCCTGATTCTGGTGGGCTTCTCCAACCCTTGACATAGTCTTAGCACACACCGCTGTACCCTTTAGCTATCCTACTTGTTGATCTGTGTAACCCAAAACCACAGAATCTTGGTGGCATAGAGCGGTAAGCACTTATTCAGCTCAAGTGCCTGTGGGTTGGCCAATCTCATTCTCCTCCTGGCCCAAAGGTGCTTGCCTGGGCATGACTTATTTAGAGTGATGGTGGGTGCAAGTGTATATTCTCAACCACATAGACCCATTCTATTTCTACTACCTCCTTTCTGATCCGATCTCATTGGCTGAAATAGGTCAGGTGATCCTGTCCAAGGTCAAACGTGAAGACGTGTGGGAGAGAGACTGACAACTGCTTGCAACTCCATAGACTGTAGCCCACCAGGCTTCTATGTCCATGGAATTTCTCTGGAAAGAATACTGGAGTGGGTTGCCATTTCCTTCTCCAGGGCATCTTCCCGATCCAGGGATCAACCTCATGTCTCCTGCTTGGCAGGCTGATTGTTTATCGCTGAGCCACCTAGGGAGCCCATAGGGCACCTTACAAGTTCTTAAATAATTCTTGTTGAATTGTGTGTAACGGATGATGCAGAGGATCAAGAATATAACTTTGTGACACAGAATCCTTTTATTTACTATTCCTCATAATAAGAGGAATTTGCCTGTTAAAACTTTGGAAGCAAAATTGCTTACCTTTTTAGAGGACAAAACCCAGGAGGTTTCTAGCAGTTAATCTTTAGTTCCTAAGGAAGGTGTAAAAGGAAGGATGGAGGTCAGGATGGACTGTTCCTGACCCCAGGGATGAGAGATGGGAGTAAATCATGAATATGATCATCACTGAAGCTGAGAAAGAGCCTATTAATGTCATGTAATCAATTTCAAAAAGACACAGTTGCACTTAGAGTATTTAAACCTTGGAGGTTTAAACTAAATCATACTTGTCACACGCGCACAGTATCACTAATGAGCTTATGTAAATATTTAATCTTCTCTATTTGCATTACTCAGCCCAGTCTATCTCACCAGCCTCTTCTCCCAGCCTTCTCTAATACCCTCATCTGATCTTATAAAACTACTCTGGTTTCCAGAACTCACCATGCCCTTTTGTGCCCCCCACATTTACATATGCACTTGCCTCTGGACTCCCATCCTGCCTTCTCTTTCTACCCACTTAACACTTACACATCCTTCAAGACAGCTCACATACAACCCCCAGCCCTGGTTTCCCAAACCTTCACAGTTCCTCATCCTAGCAGAATTTTTAATTTCCCCTTCTATGCCGTCATTGCACTTTGCTAACATTCCATAATTCTGAGTATTCCATTTATTTGTTCAACAAACTTTTACGAAATCTTCCTCTGTGCCAGTCATAAGGCCATGTGCTGAGTAAACAGAAGTGAGTAAGAAATGACTCTTATTTGCAAGTTCATTGACAGCGAGTGTTTCAGGTTTCAACTCATGAGCATTATGCCATTGTAGGCTTATAAACAAACAATGTGTCCCCTTTATATCTGTGTCCATATTCTACTTCGGTCTAGAAACGTCAGTGCTGTTTTGGAAGTGACAAACGCAATTCAAGCTAGGTTAGTCACAAAATAAAATATAATGGCTCATGGATTTCAGGAAAGGTTGACCTTCCACACTTGGTGAAAGTTGAGGATGGAGCCTTATTTTAGGAACAACAATAACGATGATAACAGATAGTGTTTTGAATGCTATTCAGAATCTCTCAGTGTTTTACATTCCAGATTTTCTTTGCCTGCTCTTTTAAGAGCTATCTGAGCCTGCCTGCACTATCAGAGCTTGACTTCTTCGGCATGGAAGGAAGCATGGTCACCAAGACCCCCCACAGCTTTCGCCACTGATGACAGACTGCTGGTGTTTCTTGGTTATAGACTGAAAAGTCCCAGAGAAGGGTGCTGACTGGCTTGTCCCTTACCACTTGTCCAACCCTGGGGCTTCCCAGTGTTACCAGGAGATTAGAGAACCATGATTGGCTTTGTTGTTTCAGATGCCCACCTTCAAACAGCCAAGAAACATTGGAGGGGTAAATGTTGAAAGGGTGATGGTAAGCAAATAGGCATCATTTTTTACGCCACTGATTCTGGCATTCATTCAACATTCTTTGTATGCTTATGTTGTTTAAAGCATTGTGCTAGGATGATCTGGGGGAAAGAAAGGAACGATATGCAATTCCCATCTGATTATCTGTTAGTAGAGGTTTAGAGAGACAATTTTGCCTATGGTTAGGTACAAGGGGTCTAAAGAAAAAAAGTGCCAGGCTGAAAATCCTAACTGCATCCCTAACAAGGCTGTAACCTCAGTATTCTCTGGTCTCATCCATAAAATGGGGATAGCAAGCACAGCAGTCTCAGGGAGCAGCTATGAGATTTAATGAGCCACATATGAAACATACAGTATAGTGCCTCACATGAAGTAAGTAGCCAATCAATTTAGCTATTGTTTTATGCATGATCGTATAAAACAAGTCAAAGCAGAAAAAGACTGCTTTGAAGTGACAATGCCTAGACGAAGATCCAAAAGATCACAGATGATTAATACTGACAGGGGGGCCCAGAGAAAGCATCTCAAAAGAAGAATCATTTAGTTTAAAAGTTAGCAGTTGAACAGGATTTTAACAGAGGGGACTGGAGATAAATGGCATTTAAGAAAGATGGACAAAAACAATTCAGAAGGAGAGAACAACATGGGTCAAAATAAGACCATGTGAAATGAGCAGTGGAAATCAGACCAGAAGTTTAGGTTTAAATAGGGTTTCTAGAAACTAAGATACATACATACACACACACACACACACACACACACACACACAGGAGATGTCATTATTAAGGAGGTTTGAATTGAGACTGTAAATTAATTGAATACTGAGCTAAGGCATTTGGACTTTATTTAATAGATAACATGGAGTCATTGAAGGTTTGTGAGAAAGGACTGAGTAACAAGATCTTATTGCACATTTGTCTTTGAATGTGCTCAAAAAATAAATTAGATCTCAGTCTCATCTATTTTTCCATCTTTGTTAGACATGGATGCAGAGAAATATTTCTCTATCACTAGAAAACAGTGTCACAAGGGCTGTTATAAATGACAACCAATACTCAGTCTCAGTTTGGGAGAGCAACAGGGAATAGTGGGGACTATGGCAAGTTACAGACTGTGTGTCCCTCAAAAGAGGACAACCACTTCTCTGCTTTATTAAATGTTCGACATGCAATAGTGCAGGCCCAGCATTAGCAAATATTCTGATGGTTCTAGATAGCTTTCAAATCTATTTGTTGGGATAAAATCCCTGTTTTCTTTTTCATGTTTACTGGAAAAAAAAATTAAGTCTGTCGGCTAAATAAAATATATCTATGGATTAATTAATTTTGCCCTAAAGGTCATCAGCTTGAGAGCCCTGGAAACAAGTTGATCCAGAAGAAGCACTGATCTGGATATCTTTCCTGTATGACCATTTCATAATTTTTGCTAAAGGACTCAGAAAGTAAAACAAATAAAGAGAATATCATGCACTGGAAGTATTCCCAGTAAACAGGAAAAAAAAAAAAAGCTGAAGTTTTCAAATGTAAAATAAAGATAAAAAAACAAACAAAATGATACAGAGAAAGCTCATAGCAACCATAGGTGGATTTTCACATTTAGACCCATAATCTAAGAGTGTGGTTTCTAACTCTACATGACATCTTCCACTGATGTTACTTTAAAAAAGAAAAGAAAAAAGCTTAAGACCCAGTATAATCAAAAGAACTCAGATTTTGGGATTTGAGAAATCTGAGTTAAAATGATTATTTTTGGCAGGACCATATATAAGCTTATAAGTATTATCTCTAGCAGCTTGTATTACTTCAATTCAGTTCAGTTCAGTTGCTCAGTCATGTCCAACTCTTTGCAACCCCATACTGCAGCACATCAGACTTCCCTGTCCATCACCAACTACCAGGGCTTGCTCAAACTCATGTCCATCGAGTTGGTGATGCCATCCAACCATCTCATCCTCTGTTGTCCCTTTCTCCTCCTGCCTTCAATCTTTCCCAGCATCAGGGTCTTTCTCAAGAAAATCATATTGCTTATCAATACTCATATAGGTTATAAAACCATAAGATAAAGGAAGAAAATGATTATCAGAAAGGTTGAAATAGTGGCTCTATCTGTTCTGAATATCCTGATCAGAAAGGGACAAAAGAGGAGCTGGAAGTTCTCAATCCTCACCTGGCTTGTAGTCACGCTGGCAGCTATCTTGTGATTACTTGTTAAACTATGCATTGATAGCTTAAACATTTTCCTGTATGAATGCTATATTTCACTACAGTTTTTTTTAAGTTCAGTTCTAGATAAAAATGAAAAAATAAAAATTATGCATTAAAAATATCCAATTTTGTTACTTAAAAATGATGTGACTGGGAGGGGGCCTATGTCAACTCTGAAGACCCACTTTTCTTTCTTTTTTTTTTTTTGGTGACACCAAGTTGATAGTAGCCCTCCACCAGGCTTGTACTAAGAAGTGGATGAGAAAGTGCCTGAGAGAGGATCTTCCTTAAAAAGATTAATACATAATTGCAGAAGAGGAAAATATGCCTTTGATATCAAGAAAAGAAAGAAACTAATTCTGAATTGTGTTCACTAACATTTCTCGTACTTTCCTATTTCTTTCAGTTTAGTTGCTCAGTCATGTCCTACTCTTTGCGACCCCATGGACTGCAGCACTCCAGGCTTCCCTGTCCGTTACCAACTCCCAGAGCTTGCTCAAACTCATGTCCATTGAGTTCGTGATGCCATCTAACCATCTCATCCTCTGTCGTCCCCTTCACCTCCTACCTTCAATCTTTCCCAGCATCAGGTTTTTTTTCCAATGAGTCAGCTCTTTGCATCAGGTGGTCAAAGTATTGGAGCTTCAGCTTCAGTCCTTCCAGTGAATATTCAGGACTGATTTCCTTTAGGATAGATTGGTTTGATCTCCTTGCTGTCCAAGGGACTCTCAAGAGTCTTCTCCAACACCACAGTTCAAAAGCATCAATTCTTTGGCCCTCAGCTTTCTTTATGGTCCAACTCTCACATCCATATATGACTACTGGAAAAACCATAGCTTTGACTAGATGAAACTTTGTCAGCAAAGTAATATCTCTGCTTTTTAATGTGCTGTTTAGGTTGGTTATAGCTTTTCTTCCAAGGAGCAAGTGTCTTTTAATTTCATGGCTGCAGTCAGCATCTGCAGTGATTTTGGAGTCCAGGAAAATAAAGTCTGTCACTGTTTCCATTGTTTCGTCACTATTTGTCATGAAGTGATGGGACCAGATGCCATGATCTTAGTTTCCTGAATGTTGAGCTTTAAGCCAACTTTTTCACTCTTCTCTTTCACTTTCATCAAGAGGCTCTTTAGTTCCTCTTCACTTTCTGCCATAAGGGCGGTGTCATCTGTGTATTTGAGGTTATTGATATTTCTCCCCGCAATCTTTATTCCAGCTTGTGCTTCATTCAGCCCAGCATTTTGCATGATGTATTCTGCATCAAAGTTAAATAAGCAGGGTGACAATACACAGCCTTGACTCCTTTCCCAATTTGGAATCAGACTGTTGTTCCATGTCCAGTTCTAACTGTTGCTTCTTGACCCGCAAACGGATTTCTCAGGAGGCACATGAGGTGGTCTGGTATTCTCATCTCTTTAAGAGGGGATCCTTTTTCTTTAAAAGGATCCTGTTTCTTTAAAAGGTGAGGGGAATAAAGCAGGGAAGGGACTTGTACTCAAGTCTATTTAATTCCAAAGTAACTAATTTGAAGGGAAGAGGGTCCCAATAACCAGAAAACACCCAAATTCCCAAAGATGAGTGACAAGACAGTGTGGGAAGCCCCTGGTACATTTGGGAAACCCACCCGAATACCAAGTACTTAAATTCATTTCCCTATCCCCCTGGTGTGAGGAAAATGAGTCCAGGAAGCTTCTACATGCATAAATCAGACTCATCAGGGTGACCATTCACAAGGAGGATGCTCAGGATAGCTCTGGAGAAGAGTTCTGTGTGGTTGGCTACTTGATACAGGACTCCCTGCTGCCTGCCAGATGCAGATGGGTCCTCATGGGAGGTCTGCCCCTATAGCAAATGGTTATCTTTAAACCCATCCTTCATTTCCCCTCTTATCAGCAGAGGAATGTGGGGAGGAGCAAGGAGGCATTAGCTGTGAAGGCATTGGGGATTTTCTGAAGATGAGGGTGTCAGTATGGGGGGCTTACCAGCCTTCAGCACCTTCTCAAAATAGGTGAGTGTGACCTGCCACAGTGGAATTCTCCCATCCTGGAGAAAGGGTGAGCCTCAAAGACTATACAGATACTATTCAAAAGAACTAGCAGTTTTGAGTCCTTGCTGTTTAGAAAAACTGTCTTAAGACCTTTGGGTGGATAACCTCACTGAATCCTCAACCAGTGCTTTCAGCCAACAACCAGGTACTACCACCTTTGCAACTTCAGAGAAAAGTGAGGCAAGGAGAGATGGTGGAGGAGCTAGAGGTGGCACCGGGAAAGTGGAATAAGATACCGCTGACAGGGGTGCCCATGCTGGTGAGTAGTCTGGATCTGAGCAATGATCAGAGGGCCCGGGGGAAAGCCGTACTGGATGGTAACTCTGGTCAACTGTCCAGCCTTTATTCAGTGACTTCATTTATTTTTGCAAATGTCACACACACACACTTTCAAATTTAAGTATAAAACTCATTTCAAAACCAACTGCTTTGATTCACTACTGTTTCAAATCATTGGCTCTAATATTTAATGTCTTCATCACAGAACATAGAGACATTGACATGCAGCATTTGTTATCAATCAAGGTTACTGTACCATTTTCCAGCTACTTTGGGTCCATGAGTTGTGTTTCATCAGCTAACAAAGCCATCCTCTCTTGCTAGAAAGGGACTTGTTGGAATGATCAGTGAGAACAGGTACAATCTCCCTGCGCTCCCCGGGGTTGGGAAACCTTTCCCACCCCTCAGCTGCCCCTGCTGCAGCTGTGGGGGCCTGGTCCTCTTGACTTTATAGAGAAGGGGAATTCCAAGGAGAACCTTGGGCTGGTTTATTTTTAATTGTTGACCTCCAAGGCCTTCTGTTTGCATCTGTTTATTAAATCTCAAGCTCAGCTGTGAAATGCCCTTTATGATGTTGTTTTATTGGTGGGCCATTCGGGGAACCCAGCGCCACACAAACAGGATAAATATTTTTCTTTGCAGCACACACCCCACGTTGGGGGCCACAGAACAAGGGGAGCGAGGATCGTTTGTTTACGAGCTCTGATTCATTCATTACTTGGCCAGGAGCTGTGAAATGTAAATCTCACATTCCGCAGGACAATCCCAGCGCCAGCTTGAGCTCATTTGGAGGTGTGATGTTCCACTCAAAAGGAGGCTGTTAATTTTATTGACCAAATTTGGAAAGCGGGAGCTCCAAAATTAAATGGAGCCTTCGGAAAATAAATGAAAATTTAGGCTTCTCAAAGACCTGGAGAGGGGGTCACATGGTTTTATTTTTTGTCCCCCTCCCTAACCCCCAACAAAGAAACTTCGAATGTCAATGCTGTTTTCAGGGAGCATAAACAGAAATTACAGTTTGCCTCATCTCCCAGTTTCTAAAGATTTGATCTTTCTGAGATAGGTTTGTCAGTATTAATTATAGTCACCTTTATTGAGTGCTGGGCTCCTGCTCCAAATATATTATCTCCTGTAATTCACATAGTCATCTCAGAACTGAGACTTGAATTAGGAGGTTAGGATTAACATATATACATTATATAATATATAACCCACAAGGACCTACTGTATAGCACAGGGAACTCTATTCAGTATTTTGTAATAACCTACAAGGGAAGAGAATCTGAAGAATATATATATATATATATACACATATATACATACACATACATACGTACATAAAACTGAATCACTAAGTTATATACCTAAAACTAACATGATATTATAAATCAACTATACTTCAACTAAAAAAAAAAAAAAATCAGTGGGTTTACTCAGACTCCAGAACCTGGAGCCTCAGTCACCCTGCTCTTCTGATCTCTCTTTGCCATCTCTATGTAACTAAAAAGTTGACTTAGAACCAAAGTTTCCACCAGTTACTAAGCAGCTCTATACAGCAGATTCAACCCGCTCAGTTCAGGCTCAAAGCAAAAATGGATTCTTAGTCGCTGAATGATTTCAAGAGCTTCGCGCTGTCCTCACAGTTCTTCTGCCACCCCTCCCTTATAGTCAGGCATAACGTCTGCAAAGAAGAAATACCTTTAACTTTCAAAGTTATCCTTAAGGTTCCCTGTCCTCCCCCACCTTGCACTCTCTTTAGGCCTGGCAGGAAAGGGTAAATTCAGATGAAATAAGACAGAGACCAGGATGGCACGGCACATCCGGGGCTCCACGGGGGTGTTTACCCACAGAATGAGTGGGCCCATGTCAATATTTGGACATGGAGAAGGCTTGGTTTATAATTGTTCAGACTTGTCTCTGAATTGGGCTTTGAACCATACATTTGCCATGTTTCTCCGCAGCCTCATTCTTTTCGGAGGGAAAGCCTATTTAGGGAGATTTTCTTTAGAAAGGTTGCTGGGGGCAGTGAAGAAAAAGGGACCGGTTCAGAATATCCCAATGTGATATGGAAAAAAAAAATGTAAACCATGTCACAAAAGCTCTGCCATCAAGAAATGTTATTGTTGGTTGAATGGTAGGAACCATCTGGGTCTCTTTTAATGACTGGGGGCCCCCTCAGTGGATGGTACAGATGCCTCTTTTGTTATTGGTGCAATCTTGTAAATAGTTAAAATATTTACCAAGGCACCTCTGAGCTGGAGCTATCCCATTTTATTATTTATACCTTTTCAGAGGGACAAAAATGGAGGTGTCCACTAAACGTGATGGATTAGGCTTATAAACAGCCATTATGGCCGTCAGACCTCGAATGTCAGCTTCTCCTTTGTGTCTGCGCATTTCTAAGCTAACCAGTGATCCATGCATAAGATAGGAGGTTAAGAATGCGCAGAGAAAAGGAGGGTTGGCTCCAAGCAAGATGTATCTTCTGCTGATTAGAAATACAGCTGTAGGAAGTGAGGGGGATGCTGGGCAAGAGGCGAGAAAAGGGACGTGCATGCATATGTGTGTGTGTGTGTGTGTGTGTGTAGGCAGAAGAGAAAGAGCCGGGAGGTGCCTAAGTCACTGCAACCCGACACGACGCATTTCATTTCTCACAATAGGAGGCTGAAACCTGCAAGGTTTCTACCTGCCAAGCATCCTTCAGCTGTTGCCTTAACTGATTGCAGCTGGCTTTTGTTTTCCCAAGATAAAAATCAGGAAATGCAAAAATTAAGTAGGATTTGAGAAGAAAAAGGATGGGCCCTCCTGGGTAGGAGAGAAAAGGACAAGCTAGCAGGTAACCACGTCTTGTGGACAGAGGGAGATCTCATCTCCTCATCCTAGTAATTAAGTAAAACATCTTAAAATGGGATGGAGGCAACCTGTGCAGCAGGTGATTCATGCGAAGCCTAGAAGCTGAACCAGAGTGACTTATTCCCAAGAGTTAGACCCAAAGTACTAGATAAAGTTAGATGGAAGGAAAGATGATATTTTAAAGTCAAACTATTTATAATTTGTAATAGGGTACATTCTCAATCCCATTAGTGCAGGAAAACAGAATAACTTTTCTTGCAGGTATAAGGATGAATGCAAATTGTATTATTGTTGGCCCAGGATTGGTGCACATGTGTTGAAAACAGTTTCTGTCCAAAAGTGGCTTCCTTTTTAACTCTTAAACCCCAGCTTCTTTAATCTCCCACAGTTTGTCACTGATTTCCTGCCATTCCACAAACTATGCCTGCGACTTAGTCACTTGCTCTCCTCAAAGAGCCTGGAGAATTCACTGGCCAACAGCTCATTCTTCCTTTAGAAAGCATCCAGCTCTCCATGGCTGGAAGAGCATCTAGCAACTCTAAATAGAAATTGGAATTTAATTTTGGTAAAATAGCTTCTAGGATCTAATTAAGAAATGATGACTTCATGTGTTTATTTACGTATTTACTTATTTACTGGGGGGACTTGGATGAGAACTTATTGATGTAGCAAATAGGAAATTAGATTTCTTCACAGCTTTGCAAATGAAAGAGATAAATAAATAAATAAAACATTTAGAGAACACTAAGAACCTAAAACCCTGAAAAATAATGCTTTGAAAGTGCTGCACTCAATATGCCAGAATATTTGGAAAACTCAGCAGTGGCCACAGGACTGGAAAAGGTCAGTTTTCATTCTAATCCCAAAGAAAGGCAATGCCAAAGAATGCTCAAACTACCACACGATTGCACTCATCTCACACACTAGTAAAGTAATGCTCAAAATTCTCCAAGCCAGGCTTCAGCAATACATGAACTATGAACTTCCTGATGTTC
>NW_011484304.1:1594568-1594859 GCF_000754665.1 Bison bison bison | reverse complement strand
CAGACTTTATTTTTGGGGGCTCCAAAATCACTGCAGATGCTGACTGCAGCCATGAAATTAAAAGACACTTACTCCTTGGAAGAAAAATTATGACCAACCTAGATAGCATATGGAAAAGCAGAGACATTACTTTGCCAACAAAGGTCTGTCTAGTCAAGGCTATGGTTTCTCCAGTGGTCACATGTGGATGTGAGAGTTGGACTGTGAAGAAGGCTGAATGCCGAAGAATTGATGCTTTTGTACTGTGGTGTTGGGGAAGACTCTTGAGAGTCCCTTGGACTGCAAGGAGAT
>NW_011484304.1:1591933-1594384 GCF_000754665.1 Bison bison bison | reverse complement strand
CTGAAACTCCAGTACTTTGGCCACCTCATGGGAAGAGTTGACTCATTGGAAAAGACTCTGATGCTGGGAGGGATTGGGGGCAGGAGGAGAAGGGGATGACAGAGGATGAGATAGCTGGATGGCATCACTGACTCGATGGACGTGAGTCTGAGTGAACTCTGGGAGTTGGTGATGGACAGGGAAGCCTGGTGTGCTACGATTCATGAGGTCGCAAAGAGTTGGACACGACTGAGTGACTCAACTGAACTGAACTAAACTGAAGAACCTAAAGAAACTTCTTCCTCAAATTAGTAACCAAGGGGCTGCTCTGTCCTGAGGATCCCTCCTTGAGTCTGTGTAAGCAACACCTGGAGAAATATCACTGCTTCCCCGCACCCCACCCCTGCCACTGTCAGATGGGTGTCTATCACATTAGTATGCTGGTGCATTGACTAATTTGCCTCTATAAATACTAGGATCTGAATTATACCACTGTTTTGGCTAGACACTAAATAATTCTTCTTATCACTCTCTTTGGAGAAAAAAAAGAAAGAAAGAAAGACACACACACACCCTCACACACATTTTCTAAACAGCTTCCTTACTCAGGCTTCACTCCTTGACATTACACATGAAGAATGACTTGACTCAGTGACAAGCATTTGCTATAAAATGGACACTCTTAAAAAACTGCATTTAAGAAAGTAATGTTACTTTTTATTCATGACTGTAAGCAATCCTAATAGTTTTTATCAGCCAAACCTCTTATAATAATCACAAAAGCCTAGCCAGGCTCACTTGATGGCTCCCTTAGAAAATCTGAACATGCAAACACCCTACTATGCTCATATATGATTCTTGCTCTACCTAATCTCACCCACTCATGAATGAAATAGAACCTTTGGTAACTTAGAAAAAGTTAACAATGCCAAAGAAACTTGGAAAGCTTCAGGCAATTGTTCCAAACAGTTCAACATTCTATATGATTATACAAAAATGAAAGACATATATATGTTATACATCACATGGTTCGTAGGACCCATCAACACACCCCAGATGTACAGAGCTATTATAGCAATTGTGTCACTTCCGTGGCCCTTGCTTTCCTAATACACACACACACAGAAAAAAAAAAAAAAAAAAACTTTTAGAAGGCATATTCTTCCATCCTCTTAGATGGAAGACATCTAAGAAGACAATTACTTTGTGGACAATTACTTTGGAATGACTCCCACTATCTGTATAAGAGATGACAAGGAGACTTGTGTTCTAAGTTTTCTGCTCTGGAGCTTTGGATTATTACTGAGAAAAACCAGTTCCAGAAACCCAGGAGACCTCTGTCCATGATCGAGATGCAGAACAGCTAGCTAATCTTTTGGTCATCAATGAGGAAAATCTCCAGGTAGGGCTTTCAGATTTAGTAAATAAAAAATACAGGATATCCAGTTAAATTAGTTTGAATTTTAGATGATCCATTAAAAATTTTCATTACTCATCCATCAACACTACTCCAAGAAAGCCTGATATCAGATGTATTCCTGTGGAGACGAAAGATCTACACCTTATAATCATCCTGGAACCTAGTGACTCTGGGAGAGTGACTGACCCCAGGCTTCTTACTTCTTGTGTGCATGCCAAGTTGCTTCAATCATGTCCAGTTCTTTGCAACCCCATGGACTATAGCCCGCCAGTCTTCTCTGTCCATGGGATTCTCCAGGTAAGAATACTCGAATGAGTTGTCATTTCCTCCTCCAGGGGATCTTCCTGACCCAGGGATTGAAACCACATCTCCTGTGGCTCCTGTATTCTTTACCGCTGGCAGATTCTTTACTGCTGAGCAGTAACTCACTGTTCCTCACAATAACCCAATGAAGCCAGGATTCTTCTCATGCCCATTTTACAGATGAGGAAACTGAGGCACAGTTTCCAGGACCACACAGCTACGGAACAGACTGCAATCCAGACAGTCTGGTCCTAGATCTTCTGCTTAAAATAACATGATACCAAACCCTAACATAAACACTTTGATTCTGAAGAAGAAAGCCACTATACACAAACCCTGAAATAAAAATGGCTACTCTTCACTTCCCCCAAAACCCCACTGCCTCTTCCCTGGCATTGTTGGGGCCCCAGACCATGCTGCGTCTGCTCAGTGAAGAATCGGGCTGAACACAGAGTGGGGAGGAATATGTGTGAGCTTGAGAAAACAGGAGAAGGAAGGACCCCAGTGATACTCAACCCGAGCCCCCCCAACCCTGATCCCATTTCTCCCAACATACAGGGGCAGAGAGCCATCAAAAGCATGAGATGGCAGACCCAAATGAAGAACTCCGGCCAAAACTTTTTCTAATTTAAAGACCACCCAGGTGTGTGCTGGTCTGTCCCCATTTTAGGGTCTTTGCCTCTTGCTTTCCAGCGAGAAAAGAAACAGATGTGATGCCCATTCATGCTTAATGGAGACAGAAGGGGAGG
>NW_011484304.1:1588738-1591833 GCF_000754665.1 Bison bison bison | reverse complement strand
ACCGGGTGGTGGGGGGGAGGTGGCGGGGAGGGGTTGCTCAGGGCTGTCTTTGGCCTGCACATTCTGTTTTGAAGGACGGGGACTTAACTTCCATAGTGTCTAAGCCTGTGGCTGTCACCTGTCAGCTCAGTGCCCAGCACATGGTAAGCGATCGATCCATGTATGTTCAATTGAATTAAAATTAAATAATACGATCAAAACTCTTGCCCAGGACTGGTCTGGCCTTGGGATTTGGAGGCTGAGCAGATGAGTCTCACTTGGTTGGAGTTACCATTTGATGGTGGTGGGGGTAGGGGTGTGGGTCAGGGGATGGCTGCCTTTCCCCTCCTCCCCTCCTTGGACTAGGTCAGTTCAGATTGTCCTAAACAATTATCCCCAAAGGAGGGGGAAAAAAAGCCCTGTTCAACAAATCCTCTACTTTTGTCTCCTCTGGGGCTGCAGACCGTGGTCCTTGCTTATTCAGCCCTCCCTCTCCTCCATCCTGAGCCTGGGACGTTCTGTGGTTATGAGTCAATGATCAGACAGGGAAAGGGCATGCTTACCATAGGGGAGGAGGATTCGGCAGGGCTCTGGGCTTTGATGCTGGCTCTCTTACATCCTGAATGCATGAAAGGCTATGGGAGGGAGAGGAAGACATGTAAAAGCAGAAAGGAAGAAAATGTTATTTTAGAAAAGAAGTTGAAAAAGGGAGATGGGAGTGCCTGGGTGGAAGTGTATCATCAACAAATGACTCTGGGAGACAAAACTAGTTAAAAACTGAGTAGAGATAAGCCATCTTCTTCAGTGACTCATCTTTCCAGGGAATAATGGCAAAGAGGCGGTGTTTGGGAGGGAAGTGATGTGCAAATAGCAGTGTCCGCAAAGCTGGGGTTAATTACAGGAAGGACTTTCAGGGTAATTGCTGATAAACAAGGCTACGAGCAGAACTGGGCATCCAGGCTGGGAAGTCAGCTTTCTGTGATTTGAGCCAGTTCCCCAGACACTGTCCCTGCCTCTGGGCCATACCCAAATGGGGGCTTGAAAGGAACTTCAGGCTGGACCCTGTCCCTTTGTCAACTGAACCTGTCCCCTCACCACCTTGGTCCAAGGTGGCTCCTCCTCAGGCCAATCTCTGAAAATCCATTTGTAAAAGAAATAGGAAGAAACTGTTGTTTACTATGCCGTTAGGAAATGAACAACCTTAGCCCAAGGAAAGGCGGGAAATACCCCTAAGCCATCAGCTAAAAGTCCAGCCCAGTTGTGGAGAACCAGAATTGGTATCTCTAAATGTTTGTTTGCTTTGTTAAAGAAGTGAGTTGTCTAGGAAGTTCCAAAGCAGCCTGCCTTTGCCTCATGCCCCATTAAGAGATTAAGACATGCATCATCTTATGTAACGGAAATCCAACTTGTGATTGGTAAGTCCAGAAACCCACTACATTCTGGGGAGGCTTGGACCCAGCCTGGGGCACCACGGAATTAGGAGGGGATTGGGAGGGGCTGGAGAAAGAAATGGCCACCCACTCCAGTATTCTTGCCTGGAGAATCCCATGGAGGGAGGAGCCTGGTAGGCTACTGTCCATGGGGTTGCAAAGAGTTGGACACGACTGAGCGACTTCACTTCACTTCACTTAGAAATGTTCAAAAAGAAAACCTGAGCCCACCGGCCAGCTTCCCTATACTGCCGTCTTATATGAACTAATACAATTTTACCTGATCCTGAAAGAGCCAGTA
Organism: Bison bison bison; assembly: GCF_000754665.1. Classification (NCBI taxonomy): domain Eukaryota; kingdom Metazoa; phylum Chordata; class Mammalia; order Artiodactyla; family Bovidae; genus Bison; species Bison bison. The sequence continues at coordinate 1,590,123 of NW_011484304.1, read as the reverse complement.
TCTCTTGGCTACTCTGCTACGGCAGTTCAGCGGAGACTGACATGAAGCAGATTCATAGGACAAAAGGACTCCGGTTGGTATCCTTGGGAGGTCAAGCTGGAAACCTGACACAGGACCATAGTGCTGATGTCAGCCACCTGACCCAGGCTTTAGCTTCCCCAGCTGTGAAACGGGGAAGCCCCCAGTGTGGCATGTCAGGATGCTACCAGCCCTCACATCTGATTCTCTGAAACCTGGGGACACCTCAATCAGGTAATCCATCCTTGAATTCAGGGACCGCATTTCCCCATGTCTTTTCTCTTTTCTACCACCTTAAATGATGCCTTCCCCTTATAAAGAACTATATAAGTAAACATTTTGAATGAATGTGTGTCTGCCTGATTGGGCAACGTTTGTGGCTCTTTGTTAAAAGTAAAAGATTCGGGGATGGGTGTGACGAAGTACTTTATCTTTCAATCTAATAGACTTGCTCTGAAAGACCAAATAGGATAAAGAACAATAATAGCTAACATGTATTACGATCAAGGGGCTTCCCAGGCGGTAAAGAATCTGTCTGCCAACCAGGAGACATGCGTTCGATCCCTGGGTCAGAAAGATCCCCTGGAGAAGGAAATTTCAACCCACTCCAGTATTCTTGCTGGGAAATCCCATGGACAGAGGAGCCTGGCATGCTACAGTCCATGGGGTTGCAAAAGAGTCGGACACAACTTAGTGTCTAAACAACAAAAATTATGATCAAACTCATTACATACTTCTTTTCAGTTCAGTTCAGTTCAGTTCAGTCGCTCAGTCATGTCCGACTCTTTGCGACCCCATGAATCGCAGCACACCAGGCCTCCCTGTCAATCACCAACTCCTGGAGTTCACTCAGACTCACGTCCATCGAGTCGGTGATGCCATCCAGCCATCTCATCCTCTGTCGTCCCCTTCTCCTCCTGCCCCCAATCCCTCCCAACATCAGAGTCTTTTCCGATGAGTCAACTCTTCCCATGAGGTGGCCAAAGTACTGGAGTTTCAGCTTTAGCATCATTCCTTCCAAAGAAATCCCAGGGCTGATCTCCTTCAGAATGGGCTGGTTGGATCTCCTTGCAGTCCAAGGGACTCTCAAGAGTCTTCTCCAACACCACAGTTCAAAATCATCAATTCTTCGGTGCTCAGCCTTCTTCACAGTCCAACTCTCACATCCAAACATGACCCCAGGAAAAACCATAGCCTTGACTAGACGGACCTTTGTTGGCAAAGTAATGTCTCTGCTTTTCAATATGCTATCTAGGTTGATCATAACTTTCCTTCCAAGGAGTAAGCGTCTTTTAATTTCATGGCTGCAGTCACCATCTTCAGTGATTTTGGAGCCCCAAAAAAATAAAGTCTGACACTGTTTCCAC